>NC_134796.1:9310612-9315612 GCF_046742065.1 Oratosquilla oratoria | reverse complement strand
ATTCGATCAGTTGTCAGGTCGCCTGAGATAATAAGGAGAGAAAGTACAACTCATCTTCTCGAGAATCCATGGCATACCTGATACTACTGTTACAGGGGCCATCATAGGGGACCATAGCACTGAAGATGCTGTAATGATTATAATTTATTTTATATAATTTTTTTTTTATCATTTTCTGTTTGATTTCAATTTATTATTAGTTATATGTCAATTTATTATTATTTACTATTTACCTGTTTGTTTATTATTTAACTATACCTATGCATTTATTTATGTATTTTATTTGTTATTTACATTATTATAGTTTTCATTTATTCTTTTATTATTATTATGATTTTTTTTTCGCATTCGACTTAGATATGGACCAAAAGGTCTCCTGTCGGCATGCTCCGCCTTTGTAATCCTTTGTAATCTTTTTCATGTTTTCTTCATCTTCTCACCTCACACTATCTACCTTCAAGCCCTCTGTTATTGATTCCGTATAACGTCGCGAATTCCCTCTGTCAGGAGGCGAGGACGGTACCCCACATGGAGGACTTTGTACCGTGAAATGTAATGAACCATGCCCTTGGTCCAACTCGCTGGTCGTAGACTTCATTCACCTTTTACCTCAACCTTCACCACATGTAGTGACGCTCTAACAACGCTCGGTCATCGGATATTCTTTACTACAGCCACAAAACGTGTCCTTGGTTTTCCTCTTTACTTTTGTTTCCATTTAGGAAGAATTTGCTCATGAAAGAGTCTATGACTCATGTCATCTTTCGTTGGGTCTACCTTGTCTACAGATCAAAAAGATAAAGTAAGAATGAGACAAGTTTGGAAGACACTCTTCCTTCCCCTTCACACTCGTTCTACCCGTCTGTTTATCTATATATCTACCTACATATGATTATATACCATTGTGATTAAAAAGAAAAAAAGAAGAACTCTGAAGAGATCTTGCAAGTTCATCGTATTGTCGTGTCTCCTTGAATTTCTTTCACTTATCAAGTTAGAGTGATACCATTGAAAGAGCTAAGACTTCTGCTTTGAAGCTGGATAAGATAAACATAAAAAAAGCAAACACACTGATAAAGACCATGTTAGAAGTGGTCAGGGATTGCGCTCCGGAATGCATTTCCCCTGCATGTTCTGACTACCGTGAGGTAGCCAAATTAGTTAAATACAAGAAAGCAGAACCGATCACTAACTTCTTTTTAAAAGTCTATATCAGCATCGTACACCCTTCAGGAAGAAAGACAATAGATATAATTTGAAAAAAATATTTAAAATGAGAAAAATAAGAAACGTGTGATTTAGAAAACCCCATGCGGTTGTTGCTCCTCAGCTTATTTTGGAGAAACATCACGAGGAATCGTAAGGCGAACATACGAACACATAAATAATGTGCGACAACATGCATGTAGAATATCGAATTCACTAGTGATACACGCCCAAAATTACTGCCACATGCCCAAATGGAATAATTTAGAAAATTACACAAGAGGATACGAAGAACCCAGGAAGCAGCACACATACACACAGGGAACGGCCAATCACAGGGAAAGTTTCATTAACTTGACTCGAAACACACCAGGATTGGTCACTGCGAAAATTCGGAAAGGTTCAAGAAACCCCGTAAGATAACTCAGATGAGAAAATATATGCTGTCTGATAACTTGCCTCTGAAGAAGACTGTCAAAACGTAATTTTTCTGATAACTTGCCCCCTATTACTCTCTGAAGAAGACTCGAAGCGTAATTTTTCTGCAACATGCTGAATTTTTCTCTACACCATTCTCCTCAACTTGTCTATCATTACATCAACATTAAATCTATCTTAATCGATCCCTTCTGTACCAGGCACTACTTTTTCCTATTATTCTGGCGGTTCATGTACGAACAGTTTCGGACCACCAACAAGGCTGAGGTCCGAGCGAGAACCAGCCCCACAAACCACGAAAAAAAAAAAAAAAAAAAATCTTTGGGATATTCTATTGATCTCATTGACGCCCCATATTTAGCAAAAGGATTAGAGGTTGGTGCCCCCCGACATATTACAAAATGACAAGAACTTGTATTTCACTACAGCTAATTCATTTCTTCAGCACAGTAGCGTCGTCTAATCTGAATAAAATCATCTATATGAAGGACGTCACTGTAGCAGAAGGCTTAAGAGCAAATGCATAAACTCCTGCATTTGTATGGTTTTATCTATTTATTCATTTAGTTTTAATCCTTTCGTGCGTCCAACGACTCAAACACATTTGTCAGTTTCCACCAAGCATTTCATCCAGATAAGGGACCCCCCCTCACCCCTCCCACATACACTCTCCATTCCTCAGCAAGCAAAATGTTGGATCTATCTCAAGCATACAATATCTTGATTAACTCATTCGCTTTGTTACACGCCCCCTGTATTTATTCCAGCAGCTACTAAATGATTTTATACGGTTTAAAGGTTTAAGTGAGGCACATTAGCCATTTTTATACGTCAAGACTATCAGCATTCTGGCACAGCTACAAATCACTATTTCTTCTGTATTCCCTTACAAGTTTTATTCTGGGTGAGGGAATGTTATTGTCTCCCGAAGATAGTCAGACATTCTGGATGATCCCCATCAGTCGAGTGACATACTTCACAGTTTCTATTCTGGCCAAGGGTAGACGACTCTATTCAGCTAAAGGTCGGGGGGGAGAAGAAAGGAGCATCGTTGTAATGAGATCGATAGCAGCACAGTACATGACTTTTCAACAACGATATCTTATCCTCTTGTCGGTGACTCTCGACCTTGTGGTGTCCAGCATCTCACGAGGAATCGAAGTTCATCCATCCATGTCACCAGCAAGAGACGCGCACGGACAAGACGCCAAAATGTAATCCAAAGTCACCCTAAGGTCACCCTAATCTCGATATGCACCCCACATATCATTTCCTACATCTCTTTTAGCTCGTAAATCGGTAACGTACATTCACACGCACCCATGAAGCACATGTAGGGGTAAGATGTGGTGGTTTGTGTGTGTGTTTGTGTGTTTTTATTTTTGTTTGCACCGGTCTATGTGATTTACCATGGTTCACCATGGTCTTGGATCACGTGTTGGGCTCGTGATCGACAGCTATTTCCCTCCCGAAAGAGAGCTCAAAGCTCTTACATGACCAATCAATGGGTAATGCTGTGACCTTACACGCGCACACACACACACACACACACACAAACACACACACACACACACACACACACACACACACACACACACACACACACACACACACACACACACACACACAAACACACACACACACACACACACACACACACACACACACACACACACACACACACACACACAAACACACACACACACACACACACACACACACACACACACACACACACACACACACACACACACACACACACACATACACACACACACACACACACACACACAACTCCCCGCCCACAAGAGTTGGAGTAACGACTCGCAGCGCAGCGATACTGAAATTATTTCATCCCTGGGCAGGATTCGAAACCGGACCACCGTACTGGCGGCCGGGAACCCTACCCCCCTTTCCCTCACCCCCTTTCCAGTGTTGTGCTTTCCGATGAGCAAATTGACTTTTTAAATTTAGGCATTAATTATCATCTTTCCCCTAGATTTAATAGTGTTAACAAAAAGACTCAGATCGCATTATCATATGATAATCTTTGTAACCTCGAACGTGAAGGCAAAATTTCTATTAACCCTGACCTGTAAAAACATCTTCAAGCAGAAAGCACTAAGACCAGATATCGACATGCGCCCGGCCTTTTGTCACCCCGCCTTTGCGAAGCCGCACAGCAGCTTCGTGATAACGAATACATTATCATCCGTAAAACTGACAAAGCCTCCTCATATGTTATCCTTGACCGTGATACATATACTGATAAATGAAATTACTCACTACATGACCCTACAAAATTTATACCACTTTCTAGTAACCCCATGGTTAAACTTAAATCTAAGGTTAATTCCCTCATCCACGCTACCAACGCTGTAGTAGGTGATTTTAAATTTGACCTTGTTATTGGTGATTTTGCCCCAGGATATTTCTACAGTAATGTCAAGACTCACAAAGAAGGTTACCCTTTAAGGCCCATTATTTCTCAAATTCCCACCCCCTACCTACTCCCTTGTTAAACGCTTAAACCAAATTCTCACCCCTTACATCCCCATCACTCACTCGCTCAAATCCACAGATGAATTTATTGACATTTTAAGAATCAATAGGCCTAGTGGCATCATGGCTTCGTTGGATGCGGACAGTCTCTTCTCAAATGTCTCCCTTTTCAGAACTATTGATATTATTCTTAACTTTGTTTATCGCCACTCAGTGCTCCCTCCCCCCAAACTCCCTGAAAACATCTTGAAAGATATGCTCGTGGCCTGTACTTCTGAGGCCCCTTTCAGATGTCCATCGGGTAACTTGTATGTTCAAAAAGATGAGGTTGCTATGGGGTCACCCTTAGGGGTTCTCTTTTCTCAGGCTTTCATGGCCCGTGTTGAAGAGGAAGCTATAAAAAACTCCTTACCAAACCAATTTTGTATCGTAGGTATGTTGATGACATTTTTGTGTGTGTAGATGACCTACAGTTACTCGAGGAACTCAGATCTAACCTTCAAGTTATTTCTGGTTTAAAGTTCACTGTGGAGTTGAATAAAAACAACAGACTCCCTTTCCTCGATGTAATGGTAGATGGTTCCTCAGATGCTTTTATTACAAGATTACAAGAGAGGGATAAGCAAGGCATACGTGAGGCGAGCAAATAAGGTTTGCTCCTCCTGGCATCTGGTGCATGCCGAACTTTACACTTACGTCAGATATTAGTTAACAATGGTTTCTCCTACACAAACTTTGATCAAATCACTAAATACTTGCTAGACTGCCGTGCCTCTGAGTACTCTTCGTGTCAGCAAAACAAAAGCACAGTTTACTACCAAAATATTTATAGCCATTCGTACCGGGAAGACGAA
>NC_134796.1:9285612-9300612 GCF_046742065.1 Oratosquilla oratoria | reverse complement strand
ATCATCACTAGTATTATAGCTATTATTACTATTATTTTATCATTATTATTATTATTATTATTATTATCCTTATTATCATCATTGTCATCATTACTGTTATTATTATCATAATTGTCATTATTATTATGATCATTATGTTTTTTATCTTATTCTGGTTCCCACCAGAATGCCTCCTTCATTACGGATAAGAAGCTTTTCCAGATCAAAATTCCGTACTCCCTGAAAGCCCCTTTTCAGTGATGCATTCTGAAACGTCGTTGCTGCTGACAAAAAAAAAATTACACAGCTGGGGTGTGAACAACACTACTACAATATATTTTCTAAAACGTTTTCCAGTATGACTTTGCTACAGGTCTCTTTCTTTGTACCCACCAAGCAAACTGTTGCCAATTTTTAAGAACGGGTCTTTTTAGTGTTTTTATGTTTTGGTTAATCTCAAACTGACGTAGCTCTAATACATAATGAAATCATAAGTGTGTCATCTACAGAGACTATGTTGTGGTTCTTTCAAGAGCTCACATTGGTCTATAATTCCCTTTTATAAGCTGGCAAGGTTGAAGGGAAGCTTTGTTGTATGCAGGCAAGATATTCTTTTTACAGTGAAGGACGTGGAGTGGGAAGAAACTTGAATATAGCCTTCTTCAAGGTGTTCAACGATTCTTCCATGTGCTTCATGACTGACTGGAGTAACATTCCTGAAAGTTCGTCTTTGAAATTAAAACATTCTTCTATTACATTAATGAGAAGATCTGCTAATTAAACAACCAGGCCCGGCTGTCACGAAGCCTTGAACGTGGGTCCTTCTGAGCACGAGTCCCATGCGTCCAAAGTTTCGGGGTGACTGGGCCTGATTGTTTGAATTGCATCTCTGTTACTGGCGATTTGTTCCATAATATTTACTGATTAATTCTGAGCTCTTTGTCTATTAACCTAAGTGAAAACCGAGTTGGGTCACTGAAAGATTACGATATTCCTTCATCATGGGTGAGATTATACATTTTTTTCTCGAAAATATCTTTGAGCAAAGAATGGCTAAGCTGAAGCCAACGCCTTCCGGAAATCCTAACCAAAATCTTTCCTTTGCTTAGGGACCATTTGCCAGATAATTTCTCCGATCTTCTGGGCTCCTTTAGCCCACAAGGATAGAAACGCTGGGAAATACAGTCCAAAGCAAGACCAGCAGAATATCTGGGCCTCTTTCCCCGCATTCAGTGATGTACCTGCATCTTTGGAAATTACTGTATTTATTCATTATGGGTGTGAGGAAATTAGGATCTCTGTCGCCGTAAGGAGGAGGAGGAAGACTGATGATGGAAAATGTAGAGAGTCGACGGAGGAGGGAAATAGAAGGGATTGAGTCAAAGAAAAGAGGAGGAAGGGCAAGAGGAGGAGGAGGAGGAGGAGGAGGAGGAGCAGGAGGAGGAGGAGGAGGAGGAGGAGGAGGAGGGGAAAGAAGGAACAGGTAAATTGGATGTGCCTGGCAGATTGGAAGGATGGAAGGAACTGGTAGGGGAGAGAGGTTCGAAGTGGTGTTGAGAGCATGGACTAGGAAGGGGAGGGGGAAGGGTGGGAGAGGGAAGCCCGCACCCCCTGAATGTTCATGTTACATACTGTGGACGTGCCCCTTACCGGATCTGATTTGTCTTTTTAACAAATGGGAAAATTTCAAAAAGAATTTTTCTTACGGAAGGAAACCGTGGATCCTAAGGGATGCCGCCACCAGAATGAAGTCAACAGAGACACTTTGTACCTCGGGGATGGTTGAAATCGCCCGGCAAAGGCAGAATAAATGCAACAAAGTTCATTGTAGGTTCGGAGTTTTCTCTATCCTGAATAGAATTGTGTTAGTATCAGAGTGCCGCTCCAGCACCTCTGCAAGTGGGTGGCTCTTCTTTTTATGATCATATCTACCAGGGCAGTGGACAGGATGCAGGGATGACCCGTCATCCAGGAGGTGCCAAGATAAGAGGGAGGGAGGAGGGTGGAGGGGAGTGGAATATATAGGAAATGGAATGGGTGGGAGTGGTTTCTATGCCTTTTTCTTTTTGGCTACCCCCTATGTAGGGGGGAAAAGCCTTTGGTATATGTATGTATGTATATCTATTTTATGATGATCACCGAGAGCAAACACGAAATACTTATTATGTGACATATAGTGGGCCCCACTCTGTATAGAAACATGGTAGGGATCTTTTGCCAGGTCCTCCAGTGTGTTGCAAGATGATTGAAGGGAATATTCGATTCTTTAGATGTCTAGCGTGCACACGCGCACAAGTATGCATTTGCCGCAGGATGCAACGTCCGACGCCTTCAGAGAATTCCTAAGGAATCCCCCCGCCCCCATTGTGTTGGACCTGACAGTGGTCATAGGGACCAAGCGCATCTGACCTCATAGCGGACAACTGGGCCGAGCGGCCTGGACACCTGTGTCCAACATTGTCAAACTGCAAGATCAGCATACGTCAAACATATAATTCTTTTATGTTTCCTTTTGTAAATAACCGACCAATGTATGAATACCGAGTGCCCATACTCAGTCCATGAATTGTACATTGTAGAAATAAGATTGTACATTATAGTAATAGTAAAGAATAAATTGTTATAACTAACTGTTGTGGCACCAGCCACCTTATTTCTGTAAATAGAACCATTGAAAACTGGCTGAGGTCTCCTCGGGTTGTTCTGAGAATGCAGCGCAGTATAGACGAGGAAATTAAAGCCAACAAACCATCATCTCGTTTGTCTCGCCTCCAAACTCAATGTAGATCACAAACAACAAATCTACAAGTGTTCAGGCACATATGACATTAGCAATGCACCCCTGGTTTGTATTAACAAGGGAATTCGAAAGAAGTAATCGATTATGGTAGAAAAAGGCGAATGCAAAAGCCAGATTTTTTCATACATACGTTTCGGTTTGAAGTCATCTACATCAGCTCATTTGTTATGGATTCAGTCAAATTATATGACACTAAAGCCAATAAGACCGAATAGAGCTGTCTGGCTTTAATAACAAAGAAATCAATAAATTGGTCCCCTGGCCTAGGGCAGTGGTTATTAATTTTTTTTTCAGTTCCGATACTCCAAAGTTCAACTCCAAATCATCCTAATACCACCTTTCCAATATTAGCCTACCATTCTCGACTTTTAAAATTTTATTTACTGTAAAAGAAAAGAAATCAGGACGGCCATGAACAGATAAATTCCAGGGATCTTTTTCTTTGATAGATAGATAATAAAGTAAAAATTCTACACGGAATTATTAATTTAATCATTTTTCTGGATGCCTTTTTGGATAACCCCAAGAAGTGGTTTCGATACTCCATAGGTGTATGGAGACATTACTTTAAGAAGGTCTAGTCTAGGATGTCATGCTCCAGACGTGAAGTAAGTCAAGGAGTACAAATTGCACTGCCTGATAAAACAGTAGGTCGATGATAAGATTAAGTCTTTCAGCTGACGGAGGCTAAATCAAGAAATGAACTAAACTATTTGACGATAACCGTACCAAGTATAAGGGCCTTTCGTTCTTTTCAAACCTTTCGCCAGCAGACCTGGCGAGCGACTTCGATCATCAGAAAGTAAAGTTTGACTAACTTCAGTGGCTATACATACGTATGAAAACAGTCCGTAGATTTTGTATATAAGACAGGTGGATAGGAAAAAAATCCCATTGAGCGAGAACAGTTGTCGAAAGTGTCGAGGAGCTTCATCATATGCTACATGACACGTTCAAGTGATTATATGTTATCTGGACGTATATTTTTGATGTAAATGGATTTATCACGAGGAAAAACTCTAGCGATGATAAGAACATATTTTGAGACCCCATGTCAAGGTTACATTTGACATCTTACATTTTTGGCCATAACTTTCGTTTTTTTAGGCTATGAACATGATAATTGATAGGGTTTATTCTTGGAATCATATATATAAGGTACCATAATATGGTTGTGATCAAACCAAGCAGGCCAGAACGTACGTGACAACGTTAAAGACAGATAGACAGACAGACAGACGGAACAAAGTAACATAGTTGTAATTTCAACAACTGACAATCAACTAGAAACAGCGTTCGCATGATCTGGCGAGATTTGTTAATATCAAAGACAGCCCTAGAAGAAGGGCTCTGCTCAGTAAGGTATTAATGTGGTTTCCTGTGACGTTTAAGACACAAGTTACGAGTTTCATTCCAGAGGAATCTTCTTTATTTGAATAAAAGGAGCTGATGTTGGTCATCTGTAGTTTTTGTTAATGTGACTGCTGACGGGGTGCCTCACTGCCGAATATAAATTTTGTCATTACCTTCATAGAGTGAAAAACATAGAGTTAGGGTAGAAAATGGAACTGGGATCTGAGATTCTTTAGGTTTAAGAAGGAATAGACATACTAAGCAGGCAGCGACCGCTGAGGCAATTGGTTGTTTCAAGAGAACAGGAAATAACTCTACTGGTAGGGGATGACAGGAGAGGTAAGGGACACGGAACTGCTTTGTGTTGGTCTTATGGTCTCTTGCAGTCTCCTTCATTCTTATGTTCTTATGATATTTCCCATTTTGGAGAACAGCAGATGTTTTCATTCAACTGTATGAATGTTTCGTGTTTGTTCAAAAATAAAAAACGACATCTGGCTACCCACAATTCCTCAAGCATTACGACTGTTATGATACGTGTCTCCCCACTGACAATAGATGATTTAATTTACCTACTGGAACTATTCCTAAAGGGCCATTTACACGGTCAAACAGTTTGACAAACCCGGTTTGTCAGACAAGTGTTTCAAGTGATGTTTGACCGTGTGAATGGGATATTTGGTCGTCTAACATGTTTGTCGAACGTGTTTGACAACCAAATACGCTATTCACACGGTCAGACATCACTTCAAACACTTATTTGACAAACCGGGTTTGTCAAACCGTTTGGCCATCTAAATGCCCCTTAACTCGACTAGAAATCAGATCGACTTCAGTGGACTTCCTCACTTCAGTGGTAATCTCCATAGATTCTTTCAGAAAATGACAGACGATCATATCCTGTTGACCCGAGGCTCTGAGGAGAAAAGAAAAATTATATTCGTTTAAGACTTTTTTCCTCAATATGTTTTATTCCGATCAATACCAGACGTTTCCAGTCACCTCGAATAAGCCAAGGTAGTGCAATAGCTAATGACGTCATAAACAAAGGCATTATAAGAAAAGATAGATACATTTTCTGTTCAGTGCATCCTTAATGGTATTAACTAAAAATAAAGATTACCTTCTACTTAAGTCTATGCTACAAATGAAAGCAGTTATGATGAATGACGCTGTATAATATATACATATATTTGAACCGGCAATATGGCCAACCACAACATACAACACGAAACATGCAGCACAAGAATTGCAGCAAGGAGTATACAACATTTAACACATTACACACAAAAAGCAACATATGGTAGGTGATATGCAACACAACATACAACAAACAACATGAGACACACAACATATAGCATACAGCACGAAGCATGTTACACAAAATATGCAACCTGCAACAAGCAAAAAATTCAACATACAACACCCAACATGCAGCACACAACACTGACTATGCAACATATAATACGCAATATGCAACACACACGTCGCAATGCACAGCATCCAACATCTAATAACCTACACGCAGCACGCAGGATACAGAATGGTACAACACACAGCATGCAGCATGCAATACGCAATATGCAACACGCAGTATGTGACATACAATATGCTACACAGAATGTAACATGGATCAGGCTATATGCAGTAAACACCCCCCCAATACACAACATCCAGCACTTAGTATTTAACACGCAATATCCAATATACAGAATGCTACACACAACATGCAACATACACCCCACAATACACAGCATCAAGCATTAAATAGTCAACACGTAGCATGCAGCAAACAAAATGCTACAAAGAACATTGCAACACGCTACATACAACACACATGTAACACACGAGATACAACATGCAACATGCAATGCGCAATATGCAACACGCAATATACAACTCTCACATCACAACATAACGTACATGCAATATAAACTATAAGGACAACATGGAACATGCAATACAGAACATGTATAGAGCACGTAAATCATACATTGCAGTTGGGATGCAAACAACGAATTAAAATCAAGAAATACTGCACACACAAATGATGAATATGTAATGTATGTACATGTGTAGATACCCATTACGATTTTTCGGATTTTATTCAGCCAAGGAACAGCGACAAATTTGTGTTGCGAAGAAATGAGACCCTAATTATTAAAAAAAAGTATAAAAAATAGTCCCAACTATTTCCGAATGAAGCTCATCAACTGCGTAAAGTTAACCAGAGTGGATAAATAGATGCCCATTGCAATTTTCCTGATTCTATTCAGCTGAGGAACAGCGACAAATTTGGGTTGCAAAGAAATGAGACCCTAATTATCAAAAAAAGTACAAAAAATTGTCCCAACTATTTCCGAATGAAGCTCATCAACTGCGTAAAATTAGCCAGAGTGGATAGATAAAGAGTTTCATACAATCAAAGTATTTGGTGACTTACTCGTCTCGTTCATGTGTATCATCATCCTCCTGAAGAAGAAGGGGATTGGCTGGAAAACGACGTCTCAAGGTCCCGAAGAATTGGTGGGTGTCAGGAACTTCAGGCCTTCAAGGGGAAAAGGAAGAACAAGAAAAAACAAAGTCTCGAGGTCACCCAAACTGGATTCTTTTGCGCAGATAAATCTTGTTATTCAAGGAACTCAAGGACTTAAAAAAAAAAAAAAAAAGGAAAAAGTATAACATCTTGTAATAAATTTTACTCTTCTAAAGGTAAGATTTTTCTTGTTTGGCAACCAAGGAAGAAAGGATTAGGAGAGGTGGGGGCGGAGGAAGGAGGGGGTGAGCGGGATGGGGGTGGCAATTGAAAGAGTTCCTCTCAGTGCTTTCCCTCCCACCTCATTTCCTTGTGCATGAGGGGGGGGAGGGGGGTCAGAGGCAACACAGCAAAACAAAGCGCCTCGACGGCAGTGCCTCGACAGCAGAAGCTGGTTTACTCCCACTGATTCATTATGAATATACACCAGGTATTTTTCTTCAGCTAAGATTCGGTGCTGAGAACTGCTGAAAGAATTGAGCCTTTCTCGATTTTCTCGTTCGGGCCCGATGTTAGGTCTGCTACAGCAACTTGCGGATTCTAATGTGTTAACGCCTTCAACCAGGATGTTCCCGACCACCTGAGGGAAGGTTCTTGGTTCAGAAGCCTTCTGAAGATCACTCAGTACCTTGGCATCAGACACCAGCATCCTAGCCAGCCAGTTTTATTCAGTTTAGTGACTACCCCATAATAGAGACACTATCTCGGCCCGAGGCCATATAGCTCAAGTCCATCTTATAGCGCCTCTCCTCGCTGAACAAAACCATCTTGTGTTTATTAAATACACCAAAACCATGTCGTCCTAGGAAATCCAGGAGACTCTATTCAGCTGAGGGATGAATTTAAGTCTAATGATGTAATGAAACCCGATAAAGTCCGATGATCCACATATCGGGCAAGAAATTGTTTACCAACAGAGTGATTAATAAATGGAATAAATTTAGTAACCGTGTAGTAAGCACTGAAACAATTGGCCGTTTTAAGAGAAGATCAGATAACTTTATGGATTGGAATGATAGATGATAACGGACATGGAACTGCTTGTGTAGGCCTTATGGTCTTTTGCAGTCTCCTCTATTCTTATGCTTTTTTTTTTATTGTTTTAAGAGAAGATTAGATCAATTTATGGGTAGGAATGACAGGTGGTGAGGGACATGGAACTACTAAATATAGGTTTTATGGTTTCTTGTAGTGTTATCAATTTTTTTTTTTTCCGAGAACTATCGTAGAAGGCTTGATATCAAGGCCTATAGAGGGCACTGTGGGGCTGTCTGAAGACCAGCCTCTTTGTAAGAGGGTTACCCACATGGTAGTCGGCGTGAATCACGATAAGGACTGCGCATGTACGTCGTTAATGGATGTCATTGTGAAAAAACACCTCGAAGATTCTAATCAGGGAACGAAGCCGCCCGCAAGATGAAGGTATATCACAAGAATCGATTTTTCGTGACTTGAACATAAGAAGGAAACCACTTTACCACACATTCTGAAAGGATTTCGCACTAGAACAAAATATTTATTTTATAAATGCACGATCTGATAGTGTCAACTCTTTCAACCCAGTGAATAACCCTTTGGAATTTATTCTGGCCGTCGATAGATCAGTGATTTTAACGTGATTATTTATCGACTCTAAAAATATAAATTATATTATGTAGCCTTGTATGCGGGCCTAAAGAAAAATCTGCAGAACTGTTCAAGATTTTCGTTTTCGTAGACACTTCATCATAGGAACCTCCATTTCGATGAGCGAAACTTTCTGACATTAGTTTAATTAATACGTACATATACCTAGGTTGAAGAGGGTAACATAGGGTTCGGCTTATTAATATCTAGAACAATGATTCTTAACTTCTTTTGGCCCTTGAACCATTTCCATCGTATGCCAGAATATCAGTCCCCCTCCCCTCCTCCTCCTCCTTCATCCTCCCCCCTCCCCAACCCTTTTTACAAGAATGTTTGATTAAAAAATATTTTTGTTTTTTTTAATGGTTGATTATATCTGTTGTGTTCTTAAAACTGCGACGTTTAGATGATGATGATGTAGATTGTAGAATATGTTGGAATGTAATATATAGAGAGGACAGCATTCCAATAGTCTGGTATATGGTCCCCCATTCCCTACTTCAAACCCTAAAAGCCCCTCCCTCCCCTCTCCCCCCAAAAAGAGGAGAGTTTTCTTTCTTCGTTCAGAACCGCTGGCCTAATATAACGAAAACGAAAACGAAAACGAAAACGAAAACGAAAACGAAAACGAAAACGAAAAAACGAAAAAACGAAAAACGAAAACGAAAACGAAAACGAAAACGAAAACGAAAACGAAAACGAAAACGAAAACGAAAACGAAAACGAAAACGAAAACGAAAACGAAAAACCAAAACGAAAAAAGAAAAACGAAAACCAAAACGTAAAACGAAAACGAAAAACGAAAAGGAAATGGAAAAGGAAAAGGAAAACGAAAAGGAAAAGGAAAAGGAAAACGAAAAACCAAAACTAAAAACGAAAACGAAAAACGAAAAACGAAAAACCAAAACGAAAAACGAAAAACGACAACGACGAAGACAAAGAAAACAACGAAACGAACTCCTCCAGGATAAGGGCACTCCTTCGGCGGAAGGCGCGTCACTGAGCTTAAAGGGGTCAAGGAGGTGGTGTATCGTGTGTGCATGAATGTACATGAAGCCTTCATCTACCTGAAAGAGAAGAAAAAAGCACAAACGACACGGAAACAGTCAGAGCTAGGACTCCTTTGTCAAGCAGCTTCGAGCTACGCAATTGAAATTTTCACATCCTCTCCAATGTATGAGCTTAAACAGAATAAATTTACTTATAATACAATTATTGCATATAACGATACAAATAGTAGAATGTTTGTATATGTATTACTAAAATCAGGGTTTTAAGACTTACGTTCATGAAAGAATAAATAAATCACTAGGAAAGAATGAATAACAACAATGCAATGCTGATGTAATATTAAAAAACACAAATTTCTGTAAGATATTCCCTCACTTACGAGGTCGCTGAAAATAATTCTATTTCTAGAGTAATGTGCATTGCCATCTCTGTCAGTTTTGATTCGTTTGAGTGATGCGGACTAAAAGAGTTCAGACCGTCTCGATAAGTCCCATCAGATCGGATGACAAACTTGATCTTTTTCTATTCCTTTGAGTACACCAAGCGATTCCATATTAGTTGAGATAAGAGCTTCTAACGAAGAAAAAACAAAAAACAAATGCAAAAATCTCATTGTTAGAAAAATACGCTGAGAGCCAACTGCGTCGTTGCTCTTACCTTTATCTATGAATTCTGGCAGCCAAGAAAAATGGCGCTCAGTAGTTTACGCTTAATATTTGAGCTTCTACTGAGTCGTTGTTTATAATCCGAGGTCTGTACATCTCCGAGGGCAGTTTTTTCGATCGAAGAAAATCGGTTGGTGTATGACAGAATTCGACCTGCAAATCTCCTTCACTGGATCAGGACTCGCCTAAACAAAGGGTTAACATCAAAGGCATGTCTTTTCAACATGTTAATGTAAGCTTGATGCAAGCTAGATGCAAGCTAGATCGAAGGCCGTTATGTAACTAGATAAAACTTTCTGGTGATGTATCGTTAAACTTACACACTCAAACATACACGCACGCACACACACACACACACACACACACACACACACACACACACACACACACACACACACACACACACACACACACACACACACACACACACACACACACACACACACACACACACACACACACACACGCACACACACACACACACACACACACACACACACACACACACACACACACACACACAACACACACACACACACACACACACACACACACACACACACACACACACACACACACACACACACACACACACACACACACACACACACACACACACACACACACACACACACACACACGGGATTGAATCGAGGCAGGTGCTTTATCCGACGAGTAGGACATACACAACAGAATGAAACTTACGACTGAATTGCCTCTTAAGTGGACGATATCCTTCTCGTTGTGCAAACGCTCCGCCATCTTTGGCCAGTGTCATCGTCAGTATAGCGGTAATCATGGATTAATTCGTCCTCACCGGGTGCCACTTGTTCCCTATGTAGGCACCTTTGCCTCATGCGCTAGGATAGCTGGGGCAAGTAGAAGATCAAACACAGAAGCTTAAGCAGTCGTGAGTGGTGAGACTTATACCAAACGTGCCACAAAGTAACACTTCACATATGTTTCGCAAACCAGGTCCTATTTCTCACTGTTATGCATATCTATATAAAAAAGGAAAATGCAATTCACCAGCGCGGCATCAAACAAGATAAATATTGTACACTAACGTGCTAAATTTTATATATGAGGTTGTCTGAACTTTCAGGTGGTTCAGGCGAGTCATTTCAGTGCGCAGCTGAAGGATTATGAGTAAGTTTAGCTAGAGTAACTGGATTAGTAAAAACGACATCGAAAGCTTCCCAATCGACTACTTTTTTTTGTTTTGTTTAGTCAGTGTTTTATTTCGATTTTTCGTCAAAGTAGGTCGTATATGAGTTCTAGCTCCTCGTGTCAGACAGACCACGCACACACGCGCGCGCACACACACACACACACACACACACTCACACACACACACACACACACACACACACACACACACACACACACACACACACACACACACACACACACACACACACACACACACACACACACACACACACACACACACACACACACACACACACACACATACACATACACATACACACGCGAAAGCGCACGCACGTACACGCACAAACGCACACCACCTAAGTTTACCATTTTGTGAAAAAAAAAAAATCCAAGTCAACGACATAATGAATTTAAGGTAACAATTGATAAGTGTAGACAGAGAGACGAGACACCATGAGCATAGACAAACACACATGGTGACGCACACAGACAGGCTTCCTGATTCTGTAACACCAAAATATATTGTGAACTATTTTATTTATTTTAATTCTCCCTGACATATTTCGAGCGGATATTGTCATCCTCAGCGGGGTAGAATGGTACATAGGTTTGATTTAACAATGGTTTGTATACAGAGCGTCCACTGGAAGCGAAGGGAGGAAGGGGAGGGAAGTCCGCATGCATACCTAAGAGTAGCGATGGTGTGTGTGTGTGTGTGTGTGCGCGCGCAACTCGTCATGGGAGATTCATTGGTTGGTTTGGTTTCCTCACTCGCTAGGAAGTGTGAATGCGGGGAGGTGTGATGTGGTGGCGGGTAGTTTCTCAAAACAAAATTTATTGACGGACTCGACCATTTTGAGGCGAAGAGATTCGTAAGCCTTGTGGACCATTTTCGTGTTCTCGTTTAGAGCAGGTCTAGTGAGATCGGTGTTGTGCTTGTTCTTCATGTGCGTCTTTATTATTGACGTCGTCCTGGAGATGGTAGAAAAGCCTTTTCGAAAGGGATATCAAAGTCTTGTCAACATAGGCTGAGGTCGACGGGTATTTGACCGACGGACAATTGACCGATGGACATTTAGCCGGGTGAACATATGACCAGCGGACATTTGACCAAACGGACGTTTGACTGAGCGGACATTTGACCGAATGGACACTTAACCCAGCTGACATTTGACCCGGTGGACATTTGACCAGGTGGACTTTTAACCGAGTGGACATTTGACCGAATCGATGTCATTACCACAAAAGAGCTAACAATTATTTACAAAACTTTGGATAACGTACTAGAAGTGAACACACACACCACAAAATAAAATTAGATATAAACTAACAAAAATAATGTAAATAAATGTAAAACACACTCACTTCTCAAGACTTTACAACTTGTGCATAGCGACTGAATCAGGTCAATGCAAGCTAGTTAACGTTGGTTTGGTTTGGACGTCGCTAAACAGGTCAAACAAGCAACTAATCAAACACTAATTTATGTGAAAATTTGGAAATTACTTCTTTCGGTCAAATGTTTATCTAGGTCATTCGCATATTTAACGCAATTACATTAGAATTAATCATCTTTCTCCTACAGCAAACTTACAAAAAATGTATATGTAATTATTCTTATCTTCTTATCCTATTCATCCCTTTTTAAATTATAAACAGAAGTAAACAAATAGAATTTCCATTCGACCAAATGTCCGTTTATCCATATAACCACTCGGTCAAATGTCCACTCAGTCAAATATCCGTTGTTGGTCATATGTCCGCCGGTCAAATGTCCGGGAATCGAAGAATAAAGAGAGCAAGAGGATGGAGAAGGGGGAAGGACTGAGGGAATGCTGGAGTAGGGAAGTTAATGGGGGGGGGGGGCTATGAGGGAGAGTGGGGAGTAGGGGAGAGTGGGGGAGAGGTGTGGAAGAAGGGTAAATACGAAAAAAACGCAGAAGATAAAATAGCGGGGTGACGGATTTATCAAGCGAAGGTCAGAGAAGCGAGATTTGCAAAGAAGGATGTGAGGAGGGCAAGATAATGTTTATTTTTATCCTTCTCGCTTGCGACGGCAGCAGCGCTATCTTTGCAGTGAAGATGCACGTGGCATGAGAAGATGAGCATTTGCTTCCCTCGAAGCTTCTTCCTTGAGTACAAGGATGAGCTATCTACACACACACACACACACACACACACACACACACACACACACACACACACACACACACACACACACACACACACACACACACACACACACACACACACACACACACACACACACACACACACACACACACACACATATACATACATACATACATACATACATACATACATAATATATATATATATATATATATACCTATATATATATACATATATATATATATATATATATATATACATATATACATATATATATGTCAGAAGAAATTTCTGGATAACATCATAGGACTGTAATTGAAAATAGTTTGTAGTTGTTCATATATTTTCAATGTAATATTTCTACTACTTGATTATATTCTACCCAACCAACCCGTGATTATAGATGTAGGATGAACAAATTTATCTTCGCCAAGTCAAAACAAATGTTATAATGTCTTAAAAAGGTGCAATTCTATAAATATGAATACGACTCTTCGATATAAAGGCGCAGGCTGAGTACCATTTATACTGGACCAATACTATAACAAAGTTTAGAGTCCATAGGTTCCCAAGCTGTAGCTCGTGGACGCCATGGTACCTTCAGAACTCAATCATGGCGCCCGTGAAAGTTCACCAGAGACATTTTTGTGACATCAACTTGTGTTTATCTGGAAAAAATTTTTTTTTTTTTTTTTTTTTTTTAGGGGGATGACATCCGCCATTGTATTTACAATTAGGAAAGTGTCCCGTAGCTTACAAAAGTTTGGAGACCACGCCCTTAGACAATGATGTCGCGGAGGAAAAGCACATTTAGACCCATCCTTGACTATGCGGTACAGTTTTGGTCTCTGTCCTACAGAATGGACATAAATTCACTAGAATCAGTACAGAGAAGAATGACCAAAATGATACATGGACTCAGAAATTTGCCTTACGAAGAGAGGCTTAGGCACCTTAACTTACACTCTCTTTAAAGACGCAGAATGCGGGGTGATCTACTGTAATAGAAGTGTTCAAGTGGATCAAAGGTTATAACAAGGGTGATGCAAACAAGGCCATCATATTAAAACAACAGGGCAGGAATCGCAGTAATGGGTATAAACTGGACAAATTTAGATTTAAGAAGGAAATAGGCAAGAATTGGTTTACTAATAGGGTGGTCGATGAATGGAATAAACTTAGTAACCATGTAGTAAGCGCTGAAACTATCAGTTGTTTTAAAAAACGATTAGACAACTTTATGGATGGGGATGACAGGTGGTGGTGGATTCGGAGCTGCTTAGTGTAGGCCTTATGGTCTCTTGCAGTCTCCTTTATTCTTATGTTCTTATGAGGGAGCCAAGTCAAAGGTTCTCTTCTGGAGTCGCCTCGGCGACGTAGGAGCGAGCTTGTGTGACTGTTGAACTGTTGCTTATCAATGATCCTGTCCTTATGAACATTCTCCTGTTCACTCGTGTGAATTAATCGTTGGATGAAACTGAACAACGTCGTGAGGATCTCCGTGTTTAAGCGGCAGGAAGAAGAACGAAGAGAGAAGAACTCTTACGAAAGAGACGCATCCAGACGACAGCGCTTGGGGAGGTCGGTGTGTGAGGGCGACGGGAATTGGAAAAAGAAATGAATAAATAGACAAATAAATAAATTAATGAACAAGTAAATAAAATCAGGCACAATCGGTTCAAGGTGATGGTCCTTTGTTGTCGTTACCTTGATAACAATGA
>NC_134796.1:9248112-9258112 GCF_046742065.1 Oratosquilla oratoria | reverse complement strand
CAAAAATAAAACACAGTGAAAAGGGTCCAAATCGTCTAGCTTAGTCCTCTTAGATCTTCAATTGGAATGTCCGTAGGGAGATGGTGATAGCAAACAACATAATTGCGCATCCTGGAGGCCATAGACATACAAGATAACGACTTAGCTCTCCTTCTGACTGTAGTGATGCTGCTACTGTGAGATGAGAAAGAGGTTTGGTGAGCTCGTTTCCTTTATTATCAAGGAATAACTAAACTGATTTTACATGCGGCCAGTAGCCGATATATATACCGCGTGGGTAGTCACCATTGGTGCGTAATTACATAATTACACTGGATCAGGTCGGGGCAAGCAGGGTTGCACCGTCATAGGCGCGTCAGGTCTAGCCGCCTAGGCGACATAACGCACGTTCCATGCCACGTGGTTGTTATGGTTTGTAAATGACCATGAAATCTGTGCGTAGGAAGCAAACATAATTGTCCACGATACGAAAACCCCAAGGACAGGAGCCTGCGCACCAACAGATATACATTAGAACATAAGAATGAAGGAGAATGAAGGAGGCCATAACGTCTACACGAAGTAGTTCCATGTCCCTTACCAACTGCCATCTCTATCCACAAAGTTATCTAATCTTCCCTTACAGCAACCAATTATTTCAGCTGTCATTACATGGTTGCTTAATCTAGTCCATTCGTTAATTACTTGCCTATTTCCTGTTAAGAAATCGTGTCTTAGAGGATCAGAAAGGCTGAGAAGATGACGATAAAATGGTGCAAGTCAGGATGGGTAGATATAAACTCTGACCTCTTTAAGAAACGTCATCATCCGAATAGACATTAAGATTCACCCGGATACACATTGTAATTGAAGAGGCAGAACACTGCCAGACGTCTTGGAAAAATTTCAAGGTGTTTTGTTTTTTGTTTCGTGTTTTGTTTCTCCTGCCCATATGAATTTTCAACGATTCTTGGAAATCTATTTTTCATTCCTCGTCTTCCATCAAAAATGCACTTTCCAAAAGCTTTACGTAAGATATTAATTACTGATGCGTTTCCTGTCATTTTTAACAGAGTATAGACACACAAAGTCATACACACACACACACACACACACACACACACACACACACACACACACACACACACACACACACACACACACACACACACACACACACACACACACACACACACACACACACACACACACACACACACATATATATATATATATATATATATGAATATATATATATATATATATATATATATATGTGTGTATGTATGTATGTATGTATGTATGTATGTATGTATGTATATGCCGTGTGTGACGACTTACAGAACCAATCCCGTCCCCCGCCCTATAATGAGTATTGTGAAGGCCAGGGAAGTCACGGGTTTATCTTCCTATGGTTATGGTTTCCTCAGAAGCTACCACCAGTTGGGGACGAATGTTCCGCGGTTTCCAGAGCGGTGACGTTGAGTCACTCACGCTCAATGAAGCAGAGCCCGCTATCCAGCAACCCCACACGAACCGATTCAAGAATTAGTCATTTGACCATGGCGGTCTGGAGCTATTTGTAAGTGGGAGTTAAGTGTTTGGAAAATAAAGGGGAAGAGAGAAAAAAAAAGACAATAAGGTAGATAGATGCACCGATAAATAGACAGTAGTGGAGCATAGATAGATCTATATATAAATACATATTGTATATTATATATTATAAACTTGCATTACATATTATATATTATATATCGTATATTATAGTATTACACTGGGGAACACTCATTTTGTTGCATTTAAAAAAAGACTTTTCTATAGTCAACTTGAGTGTGCTGATTTCAAATCTGAAGTCGGGTTTTGTCTGCAAGCTACAGATTTTATGCAATTTGACATTTTTATCTATTTTTTAGATTTTCGTTATTATAGGAAATTGCAATATCAGCCACAATTCTTTTGTTCACTTGAATCTTAAAACAGTATGAAAGCCATTTCTGTACATTTATTAAGGCAAAAGAAACAGAACATTAACAGAACATCTATCCCAAAATTAGATTAGCATCCTTCAGAACATCACCACAGCTGATGGAAGCTTATCAATTTCTTTGTGTATTTTTTTCAGGCAGGAATTTGCGTTTGTAACTTTTGCGTTTGTACATTTCATCTGGGCAATTTCGTTTAATGCTCCAGCAGTAGTCAGCCATCATACTTTTGTCCCAGCGCCCTTGGTAGCGTTCTTCCATGATTTTTAGGTCTTGGTGGAATCGTTCTCCTTGTTCGTCACTCACAGCCCCCAGGTTGTCAGGGAACTGATCAAGGTGGCTGTTCAAAAAATGAAGCTTGATGCTCATGTTGCACCCGAGATCACGAAAAGCGAGGAGCATTCTGTTCACAAGTTCACTGTAGTTCTCCGCTTTATTGTTTCCAAGGAAGTTCTGAACGACTGCCACAAAGGATAACCATGCTGCCCTTTCTAAAGCGGTCATCTTAGCAACAAACTGATCATCACGAATTAGGGTTCGAATCTGTGGGCCATCAAACACGCCTGCTTTGATCTTCTCAAATGATAACCCTGGTAAAGCTGTGATGATGTGTTGGAAACATTCACCTTCGGTTTCCAGTGCCTTGACAAATTGTTTCATCAAACCTAATTTGATGTGAAGAGGAGGAAAGATGATCTTATCTCTGTTTACAATTGGGTCTTGTATGATATTTGGCATGCCTGCTTCAAGGGTGTCACGAATAGGCCAGTCCTTCTGAACCCAATGTCTGTCTCGTGCTCGGCTGTCCCACATACAGAGGAAACATGGAAACTTGGTGAAACCTTTCTGTTGTCCAAGAAGAAAGTTGACCATCTTTAAGTCTACACAAATTATCCAATTGTGCTCATGATACTTTAATAAGTCCATGACCATTCTCATATCATCATAGTCTTCCCGCAAATGCACTGAGTGACCGACAGGTACTGCTCCATAAACATTGCCATTATGTAAAAGAACACACTTTAGACTGCGTTTTGAACTGTCTAAAAAGAGTCTCCATTCAGCAGGACTATAGTAAGGTACACCCAGTTCTTTGAGAAGCCCTGGGATGTCATGGCAGTAAACAAACTGTCTGTCTTTTGAAAAGAAGGTCACAAAAAGCTGGTCACGCTTTCTGAAATATGATACTTTAACAGAGTGATCAACAAGATTTCTGCCTTGTAATCTTGATGCCAAAAGCTCTGCTGCTTTCTTTGAAAGACCTAAATCCCGCACTAAATAATTCAGTTCAGCCTGGGGAAGAGGCTTAGGGACGGGGAAAGGTTCAGTGTCTGAAGAACAGTCCTCCGATTGTGAACACTTTTCTGACAATTCACTGTCACAACTGTCTTGCTGGCTTGTATCATGTCCAATGTCTTTATCGTCCAATGAAGGCAAGCCTTTGAAAACTGAAACAGGTACTTCTTCAGAGTGCGGAACAGGCCGAATAGCTGAGGGAATGTTCGGATACGTAATCTTATGTCGGTTTTTCTTCCCAACACCCGTTGTGTTTACCATGCAGAAATAACAGTCAGTTACATGGTTGGTGGGTTCGCGCCAAATCATTGGAACTCCAAAAGGCAGACCTTTGCGTTTTCCTTTGGTCCAGTCTCGAAGCATTTCCTCACAATTGTGGCACACAACATGAGGAGCCCATTGCTTGTCTTGATCACCAAGATGAACTTCAAAATATGCCTTGTAGGCACGCTTGACGAACGAGGATATGTTACGTCTCTGACGATTGAGTGTGTAGCATCCACTAGAGCTTGTAGAGAAAAACTAATTTCAGATTTGAAATCAGCGCCTAAAACTCTTTCAAAGTCCGTTAAAATATCCAATGCAACTCAAAGTTGCTGAAAAAGTGTTCCCCTGTGTTATATATCATATATTATATATTAATATTATATATCATATATCATATACTATATATTATGTATTATATATTATATTACTATATATTTATATATTATATATTATGTATCATATATCATATATTATATATTATATATTATATATATATTATATATTATATATTATATATTATATATTATACATTATACATTATGTATTATGCATTACACATTATACATTATACATTATACATTATATATTATATATTATAATATTATATATTATATATTATGTATATATTATATATTATATGTTATATATTATATATTATATATTATGTATTATTTACTATATTTTATATATTATATATTATATATCATATATTATATATTATATATTATATATTATAAATTATATATTATATATTATACATTATATATTATATATCATATATTATATATTATATATTATATATTACATATTATGTATTATATAATATATAATATATAATATATATTATATACATACATACATACATACATACATACATACATACATACATACATACATACATACATACATATACCAAGGCTTTTTCCCCCCTTACCAGGGGGGTAGCCAAAAAGGACAAGGCACAAAAACATTCCCACCCATTTCATCCCCGAAAACACTCCACACCCCTCCATGCTCCATCCCATCTTATTATATTATATACTATATATTATATATTATATGTTATATATGTTATACATTATATATTATATATTATATTTTATATATTATATATTATATATTATATATTATATATTATATATTATATATTATATATTACATATTATATATTATATATTATATATTATATATTATATATTATATATTATATATTACATATTATATATCATATATTGTAAATTATATATATAATATTATATATCATATATTATATATTATATATTATATAATATATACTTTATATTATGTATTATATACTATATATTGTATATTGTATATTATGTATTATGTATTATGTATTATATATTATATATTATATGTTATACATTATATATTTATATTATGTATTTTGTATTATGTATTATGTATTATATATTATACATTATATATTATATATTATATATTATATATTATATCATTATATATTATATATTATATATTATATATTATTGTATATTAAATATTATATATTATATATTATATTATATATCATATTATATATTATATATTATATATTATACATTATATGTTGTATACTATATATTATATATTATATATTATATATTATATATTGTATATTATATATTATATATTATATATTATATATTATATATTATATATTATATATTATATATTATATATTATATATTATATATTATATTTTATATATTATATATTATACATTATATATTATATATTATATATCATGTACCATATATTGTATATTACATATCATGTATTATATATCACATATCATTAACTATAAACTATATTTTTTGTCCCGCAGTACCTATTCTTATGCATTTGAGAACGACTGCTATTGATAAAAAGGTGCCATAACTCCATATAAGTTCATAATCTATCCTAATTGACTACATGTGATTTAAGTTATTCATCATTCTAGGTATTTGGTGACTGGCTAAGTTATACAAAAAATTATTTTATGAGGTAAAGCTTCTTTCATGTTTCTTGAGCTGGCTTTGTGCCCTCTAATGATAAAGTTATTCCTACGACTATCTATGCGGGGGCCATACCATTGACGCATATTCCAGTCTTGGACGGATTAAGGTTTCCATAATTAGAACGGAAATCGAAAACGCTACAGCCAAAAAACTATTTTGTAATTTTTTTTTCACAAATTCAAGTAAAAATGGAAAAGAATTGTCACGTTCCTGTCACGTGTCGTCTATAGCTCATCTCATGTATATTCCTTGTTATGGTCCAGGGACCGTGTTTGGATTTGCGAAGATACACAGCAACCGCGAATATTGCCGCACCCCTCAAATTACCCTCTTCCTTTTGTTGGTATATACTTATAAGTATGCAAATGGTTAGGACCGTCTCAGGAATGTGCACGCGTTGATGAGCACGTTTATATCTCTTAATTGTAGACTGTCCCGGAAATTAGGTACACACGCTCGTAGAATTCAGTCTTCATAACCCCCTCCGCCGGTCAAACCTGACGTTTGTGACGTTTGGTTGGGCTGTTTCTTTAGCGCATCCTCAGAGAGAGCTGGTTTTCTGTATATCTTTCAAGCACTTTGTTTTCTTTAATTGCAAGATGATAAATGTAGGAATTTGTCCGCGAGATGCTGCTGCCCAGCACTTTCATTCTAGTAGGCGGCAGGTGAGGAAGAAGGTGAGATAAGAGTAAAGTAAGAAATATTAATATATGATTATTGTCGCACATACCTTATCTTGATTCTTCTCTCTCTCTCGAAGAAAAAGAAACGCCTTTTTGTTTAAAGGCACTTAGAATATACAAAAGAAAGAAAATTGATATACATGATCAGACGGTATGAGAAATGATGGGTAGACTTAGAGGCAAAACCTGACAATTATCTTTCTTATCTTCGAGACAATACCTTAAGTGCTGCTTCTTGTTATCACCTGAACAGTACATGCGCAGAATAAGCACAGCTAAATCAACATGAAAGGAACTTGGAGCTGCCAAATTTTCAGACTCGCTTCTGGAATTTTTCTCCCGAGATGATGCAATTTTTAAATCTATTCAACGAATAACAAGAACAACTAAATCTATATGAAAGGCACTTGGAGCTGCCAAGTTTTCAGACTCGCTTTTGGCATTTTTCTCCCGAGATGATGTAATTTTTAAATCTATTCAACGAATAACGAGAAACAAACCTTCAAAACAATGCCGATGCCATAACAGAAAATGGGAAATCTGGCACCACCGAACAACCTAATGTAGAAATTGTAAAATGGTAAATAATAATTTTTTTTTACTAAAATGTCATGATCATTGTCATTGTCATTATATGTTACTTTAGTGTTTTTAAGTTGAAGGTACCTATATCGCTAAAATTCATTATCTATGATAGTTATGGCTATCATA
This sequence comes from Oratosquilla oratoria, assembly GCF_046742065.1. Classification (NCBI taxonomy): domain Eukaryota; kingdom Metazoa; phylum Arthropoda; class Malacostraca; order Stomatopoda; family Squillidae; genus Oratosquilla; species Oratosquilla oratoria. The sequence continues at coordinate 9,251,173 of NC_134796.1, read as the reverse complement.
ATTATGTGTCTATTAATGAAGCACTAATTAACGCAAAATGTTATACCAGTTTAAAATGGTAAAATCATCTGATAAAACAGTTATATTATTCAATACATTATTTAATCAAATTACAATGCACAACCAACCTTTTCAAGTTAACAACTGTTTTCAAGATCTTAATACTTCGTCTAAGGGAAATATTCATCAGTCGTAAATCAAGCTCTATGGAGATAACCAGAATAAAGTAGATCATTTTCTTAGAACAAAAATATTATATATTGATATCATTAGCCTTTTATCGGACTTCCTCCCAAGCTGAATACAAAGTCATGTAAGAGGCAAAATAGAATTTTGCGTTTTCTTTTTTATATAATTCTTTATATCAATTTGAATAAAGTAGTTTTTACTCAAACAGTTGACTTTATTCATTATTTATATGTTTAACTTTAGAAATGTTGAGTCGTCTCAATCTATGTCCAGATGCAAAGAAACTACTAATATTCAAAAACTTTATATATGTTTTTACTTTTCCCTATCTCAAGCATTTAAATATAACACTTTTTACTCAAAAGGTTGACTATATTCATCATTCACATTGAACATGATAAATGGTAAGTAGTCTTAATCCCTGTCCAGATGTCGGCAAACTACCAACATTCAGAGGTTTAGAACAGATGATAAAACTACCGTAGACCAACAGAGCGACTGTAGACAATGGTCCATGAAATTGACATCATCTTACTTCCTTTCTGCAATTCCAAGTCACCCCTAAGAGACCTGGGAACCTTTACCAGGTCACGTGCAAGCAAGAGAACTACCTCGACCCCAAACCACCGATACTTACTCAAAGAAAGATCATATTTACCTGAGGATGACCACGGGATACGTCGGAACGTGATGCTTCCTTGAAATGCAACCTTGTGTGTGAACTCGCGATATGCATTAAAAGAACGGAGACGACAGTAAACAAAACTGTCAACGTCGATATGAGTTTTATCTTTAAAACAACTTGGTTTAAGGAAAGTATACTACTAAGATATGCTAGTATACACACCCACACACATTTAGAATCCACATGTGACTCTGAGTTCACAATTTTTCGTCTGATTTGCTCGAACTTCCTGGTGATCGATGGTGCATCGGGCAGAAGATAACTACTTTAAGAGTTATCCAAATGACATGGGGAGAGAGAAATTTGTCTCATCAGCTTTCAAGTACAAGCCTTCGAACTTCACAGGTCATCATCAGGGCAAGACATGGGCAAGATGGTGGGCAGTTTATGTACAGACCCTCTTTATAGTGTTAAAGGTGTTGCAGTAATTTGCGGTCTCTCTAATTTTTTTTATTTATTTATTTTTTGTTCCTGTTGTCTACACATATGTTAGTGGAGCTTGTCATATCACTCATCATCATACCATGCACATAGATCAAGAATATTATGAACTGCCAAAAGTCAAAACCTGTTGAACTACCCATTACATCCCTCACTATCCTTCTCATGTACTGGTTGTTATCAAAATATATATACATTTAAAAAGTTCATCTATAATATCTACAACATGGCCTAGTTTCCAAAGAATTCGATTATGCGGGACCTTGTCGAATACTTTCTATAGATCTAAATAGTACAGTCCACCAGACATTCTCCTGGAGCATGTCAACCACGTTTGAGTATAAATTTAGCAGGTTTCATACGCATGAGCCTTCAACTCTATAACTCAATTGTTTATCTTCTAAGATATTCGCGTCTTCACAATGTTTCATCAATCTCAATTTTACAAATTCCATCTTTTAAAGTCGTTGACGAAGTGATCTTCACCGTAGACGCAAGAATTACACTCAGTCGGTGAACTGCTCCACCATCTACGTCTACAGTATTGCTGTACCACTTGCAGAGTCTGTAATTGAATTGTCAATAGCCCATTCAATATTTTCTTTTTCTTTTTCGATAAGTGGGAAAGCAAAAGAAAGTTTATTTTAAATTTTAGGTTTATTGGATTCACAACTGGTATAAATGTTGAAATACTTTTTTTAATTACACACCAAAATCAGTTAAGTCAGTACCGATGAACTGTCCACTGGGAGATAAATCGAAGTGCTTATCTAGCCTCTTCATCTCGGAAATCTACTTTTTTTTTGTTCTCCCTAACGCCACACGTTTTTATTCATGTGATCGGTGGCAGGCGATGGCAGGTCGTCGAACCGATGGAGTTTAAGCAATCTCGCTTAATCCTTCCAAACTGGCGAGATAGCTTAAGGCATTTGTTTCTCAGTTAACATGTAGTGACTCCACTGACTTAGGGGATTACTAGGTCGACGGACTTAATAAAGTAAAACGATCACCCCCTTTAAGTCTGTGATGTCTTGAATTCTTCTCAAGGTTAGACGATCGTGCTCGACCAAACGACGTCCCACGAAGCACGACAAGGGTAATGTCTCATCTCTTATTTTTACCTTCTACGCTGATGCTGTCATTACCAATGACATTCGACTACGAGTAAAGGTAAATGGTATAGGTAGTAAAGGTATTAGGGTGAGCATCCGCCCTTGCAGTGCGTTTGAGACACTCCTTCGACCTTACAATCAATGGACTACCGAGATAGGATATACCCAATTCTTACCCGCAGTTTCACCTCACATGAGTAACATATTACGACGTTAGCCAGAACAAAACATGTAAAGGCAGACTTAGAAATCAATTAATTATTCTTAGAAATCAATTAATTATTTATGAAGAGGCTCAGTATCGATGGACCTTCTACCACTACTTACCAATCTTGTGGTAGACTGCAGGGTACTTGTAATACGGATAGTACCCGTAGGGATAGTAGGAGTAAGGATAGTAACCGTATGGCTTCGTGACGATGGTGTGAGCAGCGAAGGGGTAGTAGGCTGGGATGTGGACGGCTACGCTTCCGTCAGCTGCGTCGGCTTCCGCGTCGGCTTCGGCGTCAGGTTGGGGTTCAGGGTCCGCAGTGGCCACTTCCTCAAGCAAAGGGCCTACGTCCCTCTTGGCGTGTTGGTGCACCTTCACTGATCCCCCAGGGACGCTGTAACCATAGCTGACGCTCGCATGGTG
>NC_134796.1:9241030-9247612 GCF_046742065.1 Oratosquilla oratoria | reverse complement strand
ATATATATATTATATATATATAATATGGAATAGGAAACACTAGGAGTCTTAGTCTTGAGTTTATTCCTGACTAGTGTCGCCAGGTATGCTTTTTCCTTTGAAAAAGCATACCTGCGAAACTAGTCATGGAAATTAAAACTCAAGACTAAGACTCCTGTGTTTCCAACTCCGCTTACGTTCAACCTGTCAGAATTTCTCAGCATATATATATATACTTATACCCTACCCTATGACCTATATATATACACACACACACACCACCCACCACACACAACCACACACACACCCACACACACACACACACACACACACACACAAACATATTATATATATATATATATATATATATTTAAAACATTATGATACCCCATATTTACTATCATACATACAGACAACACACACGCACTAAACAGACACACACGCACACGCAGCACCACATACAACACGCACACACACATACACACGGCACACACATGTTATATATATGCTCAATATATATAATATAGCATATATATATTGTATATATATTTATTATATGAATCTATACATATATTTATTATATATTTATATTTATATTTTAATATACATATACTTATAATATTACATATATATATTATATATTATAAGTATAGATTTTATATACATATACATATCATATATATATTATATATATATTATTAAATCTATATACATATACATTTGTATTATATATACAAATATTTGTATATGTATATATATTATGTATATAATATGTATATTACATTATATATATTTATGTATAAACTGTAATATAATATATGTATATATATTTATGTATAATGTAATATAAATATGTAGATATATATTATGTATATGTATATATATATATGTAATAAGGAAAACAAGACATAAAGGAACATAAAGAAATAGAGACTGCAAACCGACCATAAGGGGCTACACTAGGCAGAGCTCCGTATCCATCCCCACCTGTCGTCCCCTATCCATAAAGTTGTCTAATCGTTTTTTGTTAAAGCAACTGATAGTTTCAGACGCTTTACTACGTTGGTTACTAAGTTCTATTCCCATTCATCGACCACCCTATTTGTAAACCCATTCCTAGACCTATTTCCTTTCTTTAAATCTAAATTTGTCCAGGTTTATACCCATTATTAGCGAGTCCTGCCCTGTTGTTTTTTTATGATGACCTTGTTTGCATCAACCCTTGTTTATAGAAAACCTTTGATCCACGTTTGAACACTTCTATCTAGATCACCCCGCACTCTGCGTCTTTCCAGAGAGTGCTAAATTTAGGTGGCCTAAGCCTGCTCTTCGTAAGGCAAATTTCCGAGTCCTTGTATCATTTTTGAGTCATTCTTCTCTGTACTGATCTCTAGTGAATTTATGTCCATTCTGTAGGACGGAGGACCAAAACTGAACCGCATAGTCAAGGATGGGTCTAACTATCGCTAGATAGAAGTTTAATTAATTACTCTCTGCACTTCTATTCGTTTACCGTCTAGCAATGAAGCCTAATGCTCTTGTTTTGCTTTATTTCTGGCGCTAATGCACTGCTTCCTGGTTTTAAGGTCCGGACTCACCAGAACTCCCAAGTCCCTCTCGCACTCAGATTTTTCTAAAAAACGTTGTGTCATCTAAGTTGGTTATCTATTTTCGGGGTTGTGTAGCCCTACGGTTTTAAACACGCTACCACTTAGGATATTGAAGTTTCAAAAAATATTTGCCATTTCACCGACCATGTTAAACAGTTTATTAAGATCAGTCCTGCAGAATCTGGGGCGTCTTCTATGAACCTTAATTAGGCGTCCTATTTTAGTGGTTCGTCCGCAAACTTACTAACATCACTAATTTAACCCATCGTTCTAAGTCGTTTATATACATAATGAACAATAAGGGACCCAAAACCGAGCCCTGGTGCGACCCGCTAGTAACATTGCCCCACCCTGAGATTTTTATTCCCCCCCGATTTTTCTATGGTGACCCGCTGTTTTCTGTTACTAATCCAAAGCTCTAATCCCATTCTAACACTTTTCCTCCTATGCCATGGGCTTGATTTTATTTAGTAGGTCTCTGGTGTGGCACTTTGGTCGATACGCCTTTGCTAAAGTCAAGGTAAATAACATCGTAATTTTCATTGTTGTCTGACGCCTTAATATACCTTAGTGTTAAAAGGATAGAAGATTTAGTCACGCATGACTTACCTTTGGATGAAACCATGCTGTGAATCACGAATTGAAATTATGCCCTTCAATGTGTTCTCTGGAGCTCTATTTACTATTATTGATTCAAGCATTTTTCCTATAACCGATGTCAAACTGAATTGGCCTGTAGTTGCATATGGTCGATCTTTCTCCCTTCTTAAACACAGGATCACAACAGTTTGACCTGCCTCCAAGCAGTTGGAACAGAACCAGTGTCTACCGATTTATTGAATATTTCAGTTAACTTGGTCGCCATTTCAAATATACACTCTTTAAGCATTCTTGGAAAAATTTCGTCCGGACGGAGATGTGGTTTGTAGCTTTAAGTCTGTCAATCTGCTTGATAACTTCTTCTTTACTAATGCTGATATTAGTTAGGCTTATTCTCTTCATCCCCTCTGAAAATCGGATCGCAGGCTCAGGTACTTTATCTAACCTTCATTAGTAAACACCGAATAGGAAAATAATCGTGTTAAACCTCCTTCACTCATTTTTTCTTCCGATTCTATCATGACATTTTCATCGTTTTTAATTGGTCCTATTTCTTTCTTTAATGGTTGTTCTATAGAGGTTGAAAGAAACCCTTTGGGTTGGATTTTGCTTGACTGGCAACCTTGATTTCATAATATACGTTTCGCTGGAACGTGTATTCCTTTTAACCAGCTTTGCCATTTCGTTATTATCTTGATCTAAGGTGTGATTCCACGTTTTTTATTTTGTAACGTAAAGTCCTCTTTTATTCCGATCTCATGTTTCAATCTGTCGTCATCCATTTGGGAGTATTTACTATTTTCCGTATTGACTTGTAGGGGGATAAATGTGTTTTGTGCATTAATAATTAGATCTGCCAGTATTGCTATACATCTCATCCAAAGTTACTGACCTGATTTTTGGGCCGTTCGCCCCGAATCGACCTGACCCAAGGCACGCGCATCACTCTCTTTGACCCAGACCTGATCCCAAGGTTGATGCGTATTTCTCTCTTGACCCAGGACCTGACCCAAGAAGGTACGGCGTTTCCTCCTTGACCCACTTTTGACTAATCAGCCCCGCACGAGAATTCAAGAATGTTTGATAAAGTCTCCCACCCCCCCCCCCCCCCCCCCCCCCCCCCCCCCTCCCTCCCTGATTGTTTTTCGTATTCAATTTCAAATAGGTTTTTATATTGTCAAAGTTTGCTTTCCTGAATGTCTTGGTACTTGAACGTTATTTGATACTTTTTATTTTTTCTCAAATAATATTAAATCTTATTTCTTGATGATCGCTAAAGCCTTAGACTATCGTCTGCCACTATTATGCTGCTATTTTTGATGACTCCATTATTTGTTAGAAATTTAAGGGTCCAGGGTATTTTTGTCCCCTTCGTCAGGGATCGGTAATCATTTGTTTTAAGGAAATTATCCTGCCACATATCTAGGAATTTTTTCGCATCATGATCTCCTTACTAATGTTTCCAGTTCAATTTTATTTTGATTTAGATGTTTTGATTGTTGTCTTGGTTGTGATTGTTTCATATAGTTAAAATCTCCTTGATTAACAACGTTTTTTGTACTGGGACGCTACTGTGAATATGTCATGATATTAGGGAATCAGTCTGCTCAATGCTAAGGTTAGGAGGTCTATACAAGACGCCCTAAATAATAACTTTTTTATTCTTGCCTATAAATCTCTACCCAAATAGATTTCCGTACAGTGCTCTTCCTTAATCCGAATTGTTTGATAATACTAGGTTTAATGTATTATTTAACGAAAAGTGCTACACCTCCCCCATTCCTGACCGACCCATAGTGTATCTTTTTGTACATTATATGGACATAGATTTCATAAATACACACATATGTATTGTATAGTAAATGTATAGGTCTATATCTATATAGGTATATATATATGTATTATTAATATGTAAATATGTAATATGTATATGTCTATATATGTATCATATAGGTGTGAGTATATATATGTGTGTTGTATTATATATATTGTGTGTATGTATATATGTATATATGTGTATGGTATATTGTATTATATATATGTGTTTGTATCATATGTATATATAATGTGTTTGTTTTATGTATATATGTTTATTGTATATGTGTAATGTATATATGTAGTATATATATATAAATGTGTAGGGTATTTGTATATATATATGTTGTGTATAGATATTGGTATATAGATATGTGTTTGAATAAATATGTATATTATAAGTGTATGTGATCTGATATAATATGTATATATGTGTATGTTATATAATGTTATATATTTGTGTATGATTTATATGTAATATATTTGTGTATGATATATATGTATATATGGCTGTGTGTATATATGTATATATGTGTGTATGTATTATATGTATATATGTGTGTTTTGTACTATATGTGTGTATGTATTATATGTATATATGTGTGTATGTATTATATGTATATATATGTGTGTAAGGTGTGATATATGTATATATATATGTGTGTATGTATATTTGTTATATATATGTGTGTATGTATATATGTATATATATATATGTGTGTATGTATATATGTATATATATATATAGATGTGTTATGTATATTGTTATATATATGTGTGTATGTAGATATATGTTATATATATGTGTGTATGTTTTATATGTATATATATGTGTGTAGTGTATTTATGTATTTATTTTGTGTTTATGTATATGTATGTAGCATATGTGTCGTGTATGTAGTGTATATATGTTTATATATGTGTGTATGTATATTATGTTATATATCTGTGTGTCTGTAATATATGTTATATGTATTTATATGTGTGTATGTATAGATGTATATCTATATGTGTGTATGTATATATATGTCTATATATATGTGTGTATGTATCTAGGTATATATATGTGTGTTGTATATGTATTTTAATGTATATATATGTGTTGTATATATGTGTATATTATATATGTGTAGTATGTAAATATGGTGTATATATGTGTGTATGTATATAATGTATCTATATGTGTGTATGTGTATATGTATATATATGTGTGTATGTATATAGTATTATATATTATGATAGTGTATTTATTGGATTTGTATATATATTTGTATGTAAGTATATGGATGTAGTTTTGTATATATATATGTATGTATATGTTTGTATAGTGTATGCTATTTATGATATGGATGGATATATGTATGTATATATGTATATATATATGTATTGTATATATTATATGTTATATATTTAGGTTTGTTAGATATGTAAATAAATATAGGTGTATGTATATTTGTATATTATATAGTGGTATGTATTATGTCTTGTATATAGTATATGTTTGTATATATGTATATATATATGTATGTAAATTGTATGTTATATATATGTATGGTATATTATGTTTTAATATTGATATGTATGTATGTATATAGTGTATATTAAATATTGGTATGTATGTATATATGACTATATACTGTATGAGGTATGTATATATGTATATATCATATGTTATGTAGGTATGATATCTTTGTTGTATATAGATATGTTTGTATGTATGTAATGTATAATATATATGTGTATGTTGTATGTGATATATATATAGTGTATGTCTGTATGTATGTATATATATATGTATGTATATATATATATATGTATGAATATATATATGTATATGTATGTATGTATGTATGTAATATTTATATGTATGTATGTATGTATATAAATATGTATGTTAAGTATATGTGGTTATATTAGGTGTGTATGTATATAAGTGTGTATATATGTGTGTATGTTATATGTGTATATTATATATATGTATGTATATAATGTATATATAGTATGTGTATGTAAATATGTATATATATCATGTATGTATATTGTCTGTATATATGTATGTATATATATATGTAATGTATATATGTATGTATCTTATGTAATATTGTATGTATGTAATATATGACTAGTATATATATGTATGTATTTTATGTATCTATATATGGTGTGTATGTATAAATTTCTTTTTGTTTTTAATATATATTGTTAGTGTGTATGTTTATATGTATATTATATATGTATGTATGTATATATGTATATTATATATGTATGTTTGTATGTATTATATGTATGTATATATGTATGTATGTATGTATGTATGTATGTATATATGTATATATGTATGTATGTATGTTTGTATGTATGTATGTGTAGGTCTATGTATGTAATATATGTAATGTATATATGTAGGTTAATGTATGTATGATATAAGTGAATCTAGTATATATGTATATATGGATGTGCTATATGTATATATGTGTGTGGTATGTATATATGTGTATATATATTATGTGTGTTAGTATACTATATATGTTGATTTATATAGTGTTGTTTTATATATATATATTGATTGTAGAATCAT
>NC_134796.1:9088530-9231030 GCF_046742065.1 Oratosquilla oratoria | reverse complement strand
CCCATACTCTATCACCAACTTCCTCAATCCCTCCTCTGATCCTGCTACAAACGCAGTGTCGTCTGCAAACAACAGCTGGCTCACCTCCCACTTTTCTCCATTTTCTTTAACCATCTCCAATGCCTGACTCACCACCCTTGCATTTACCTCTTGCACCACCCCATCCATGTACAAGTTGAACAGCCAGTGCGACATAACACATCCCTGACGAAGTCCCACCTTTACCTCGAACCACTCACTCTCTCCATTTCTTATCCTGACACATGCTCTACTACTCTCGTAAAAACTCTTGAGAGCTCCCAGAAGCTTTCCTCCTATCCCGTATATCTGGAAAACCTCTTACAGTGCCTTACTGTCTACTATAGGGCAGCTCGGGGAATAGAGACCGAGCTGCCCTAGTACCGTCGGCGAACCTCCAGGTCGAGAATCGGGTGGCTGCTTTTGTACGGCCTGGGTGGCTCGGTGCTGTCGCCTTTGTTTCAGAATGAGCAGTCGCTACGGCAAAGATTCGAGTCCTTGCGGTGGGGATTATTTCCATTTGTCAAATTATAATGTGGACAATGGTGTTGCACTCTACCGGATAGTTGCCAAATACGAATAATACAGAAGAGTGAAGTGCCCAATTTCCTGCCCAAAGCATCTGCTCCTTGCAATGTCTGTGCGGATTACTGTGTGGCAGCGTCTTTTCCCCTCCATGTTTCCGCGCAGAGGCGTCACAGCGGAGACAGGAGGGACGGGGTGGATAAATAGTGATACTCATTGTACTATACTTTTTCCTTTCCCATATACAGATTATACATACATACATATACCAAGGCTTTTTCCCCCTTACAAGGGAGGTAGCCAAAAAGAAAAAGGCATAAAATCATTCCCACCCATTCCATCCCTAAATACACTCCACTCCCCTCCACCCTCCCTCTTATCTTAGCACCTCCTGGATGACGGGTCATCCCTGCACCCTGTCCACTGCCCTGGGTCAGAGGCAGATTATACAGTACATACACAGATTATAGAACAAAAAAAATCAAATTACACATAGATGGGAAATAAGGGAGAGAGTCCATGTACTAAGGCTGATTTGGCAGAATGGCTGGAAGTAAATCACGACTTATGCCCCTGAACGGACAGCAGTCCATAAAAACATTACGCACAACTTTCCCCAACTCCTCAAATCCCTTTCACCGGATAACATACTTCTACATTCAGTTCGTTGAGGCTCGGAACTTGGGGTGAAAGTTACAGAGATAAACACCAATTCATACGAGTATCTTCGAGTCGATGGTTTAATGTAAAAAATGTTGTGCAAGTTAATGTCACGGCTCTCGAAGAGATTCGTCAGGGATGGGCAGGTATCGTCTACAAATACACTATTCGACCTTGCGCCCATGCTTGCTCTCTGGAACCGTGGTTGCTAAGGATCGTTTCACACGTATCGACTTTTCGTCCTGCTCCATCCATGACACGACGCCGTGCTCTCAAATAACCATGGGCGCCAATGGACGCTTTTACACGTGGTCGCTGGAAGCGTCCATAACGACCACGACTTTGTGTCGTCGAAGGTGCACGGCGAAAAGTCGATAATGTGCGCGTTTGTCTGTGTGATTGACCATGGTCTTGGATCAAGTGTTGGACTAGTGATCGACAGCTATTACTTCTCCGAATGAGAGCTCAGAGATCATATATGAGCGATCTATGGGTAATGCTGTGACCTTACACACACAGACACAGACACAGACACAGACACAGACACACAGACACACACACACACACACACACAGACACACACACACAAATCCCCGCCCACGAGAGTAACGGCTCGCAGCGCAGCGATAGTGAAATTATTTCAACCCTGGTCGGGCTTTGAAATCGGACTACTGAAATAGCGTTTGCAAACGCTACCACTGCGTTGTCGCGCATTATGTGAATGTGTGTGCTCGTGCGAGTGAGTGGGGATGGTGTACAACTATGTGGACTCGCTAAAAGGAAGAAAATGTATCTACCTATAAATGCAAAGGGACGACTAGAAGAAAAATATCTTTCAAATTAGTGCCGCCATTATCGGTACAATAAGGCAAATGTTCATATTCCGTCCCCTAATTTTTTTTTTTTTTTTAGAATACGCGTAGAAAAAGTACAAGTATTAGTTTTCTTATGCTTATAGCCAAGTAATGGCCAGAATTTCTGGCATTTAATTGAGAAATACAGGGTGAATAGAGTAAGAGTTGCTGAAAAAATAATAAATTCTTGATCATGAAACAAAATCATACAGAATAGCAAATGGTCATTGACATCATCTGGGTATTCAAGAACGTTTAAGCAAATTAATACCGGGATTCTACGACGTGCTTATGAAATTCAACTCTAGCAATTATATAGTCATGTGCATATAAAAAGAGCTACACTGAAAAGTGAAATGGATGTTAACGTTTTCTTTGGTCTGAATCTTAAGAAAACGAGAAGGATTTCAGATATGATAACTGGATCTGCTTGAAATGTTTGTTTATCGTTTTGAAACAAATAGTTAACGATCGACGTGCGATCGAACAGAAGCTTAAAACACAAATCTTTGGTGCGAATATTAAAAAATTATTACTTTCAAAAGAAACACGACGCTTATCTTACAGGCTTATCATGTGTATAGTCGTGGCACACACATCTTTCGATAGACTCGTCGGTAATTGTCAACTGTATACAAATTATCATTTGCAAGACAGAAACAATAATTATAGCAGTATACGGTACTAATAATGATAAAATTATACGGTAATGATAACACTGGACGTTAGTAATTAATATAACAGTGGATTATACTTACATATGTAAAAGTGGACAGTATAATGATGTGGGCAGTAATAGTAATTATGAAAGTTAACGGTAACAATACTGGGTGATAATAACCTTGGACGATATTGATAATGAGAACAGTAAACGATAACAATTATGATAACGTTAACCGGTAATGATAACAGTCAAAGGTATCCATAATAATAACCGTGAACGATACAATGATAACAATGGGCGATACTAAGAATTATTACAGGGGAAGGTTAACGAGAATAACAGTGGAAGGAACTAATAACGATACGAGTGGGCAGTATTAATAATGTTAAAATATATGGTACTATTAATAATATCAATGTGCAGTACTAATAAGAATAACAGTGAATGGTAACATGATAAAAGTGGATGGTAAACAACATTAATAATGATAATAGTGGACGGTAACAATAATCACAACGTTATACGGTAATAAAAATGATGACGTTATACGATATCAATAATCATAACAGTAATGATGTCAGTAGACGGCACTAGTATACAAGAACACAAGAATGAAGGAGACTGCATGAGACCATAAGGCCTACACTAGGTAGTTCCATGTCCATTACCACCTGTCATCCCCATCCATAAAGTTGTCTAAACGTCTCTTAAAACAGCTGATAGTTTCAACGCTCACTATATGTTTACCAAGTCTATTTCATTCGCTGACCACCCAATTAAACTTGCTCTTGCCTATTTCCTTCTTAAATATAAATTTGTCCAATTTAAACCCATTACCGTGAGTCCTGCCCTGTTGTCTTAATATGATGACCTTGTTTGCGTCACCCTTGTTAAAGCCTTTGATCCACTTGAACACCTCTATTAGATTACCCTGCACTATGCGTCTTTCCAGAGAGTGTAAGTTAAGGTGCCTAAGCTGATCTCGTGTATAATTTAGGTCAATCTCCTCTGTACTGATTTTATTGAATTGATGTCCATTCTATAGGACGGAGACCAAAACTGTATCGCATTGTCAACGATGGGCCTAACTAACGCTAGATAGAGTTTGATAATTACCTCTGCACTTCTATTCGTAACGGTTCTAGCAATAAAACCTAATGGTCTGTTAGTTTTATTCCTGGCGCTAATGCACTGTTTCCTGGATGTAAGGTCAGGACTCACTAGAACTCCCAAATCTCTCTCGCACCCAGTTTTATCTAAAAACATGTAATCTAAGCTTTATCTGCTTTTGGGGTTGTGTAGCCCTACGTTTAACGCACTGCATTTTGATATATTGAAATACATTTGCCATTTCACCGACCATGTGAGCAATTTGTTAAGATCATCCTGCAGAATCTTGGCGTCATCTCCTTACCTAAATAGGCGTCCTATTTTAGTGTCGTCCGCAAACTTACTAACATTATTAACCCCATTGTCCAAGTCGTTTATGTACATAATGAACAATAAGGGATCCAAAACCGAGACCTGGGGAACTCCACTAGAAACATTACATTTGGATTTTACACCATTTATGGTGATCCGTTGTTTTCTGTCACTGATCCAAGATCTAATCCATTTTAACACTTTTCCTTCCATGCCATGGGCTTTGATTCTATTTAGTAGTAGTGTCTGGTAGGACACTTTGTCGAACACTTTGCTAAAGTCAAGGTAAATAACATCGTGACTATCATTGTTATCTGACGCCTAATATACTCAAGTGTAAAAAGAAAGATTAGTCACACGTGACTTACCCTTGAAGAAATCATGCTGTGAGTCACGAATCAAATTGTATCTCTCGATGTGGTCTCTGATTCCATTGACTATTATTAATTCAAACATTTGACCTATATCTGATGTCAAACTGATTGGCTTGTATAGACGATTTATTTCCCTTTTTGAAAATAGTAACAACGTTTGCTTGCCCTCCAAGCAATAGGCACAAAACCAGTGTCTACAGACTTTTTAAATATTTCTGTTAACTGGTTGTAGATTTCAAATTTACTCTTTAAGCACTCTCGGAAAAATAATGATAGCAGTGGATAGTATCATAGGTATAACAGTGGTTGGTAATAGTAAAGACAAAAGTGTATGGCACTAATGATAACAGTAATTGGTAAAAATTATAGAAGTTAACGGTAACAATAATTATAAAAGTGGAAGGTAATTCTAAGAAGTTTGGATGGTACTAATAATGATGATAGTGGTCGGAAATTGATAGTTATCCTGCAACAATAATAATAACAGTGGGTAATGATAACGATAATAGTGGCTCGTGCTAATAAAGGTGACTGTGAATGGTAACAATGATGTTAACCTATAACCATACTAATGATTCTAACTTTTGACGGCACTAGTAACGATAACAGTGATATCAAGAATGAAAACATTGTATGATAGCACACTAATAACGATACGTGAGCATGGTAAATAATGTAACTGGACAGTACTAATAATGACAACAGTGGATGATAATTATATTACAATAACGATAATGGGAACAAGAGACTTTATTCCTGACCGGTTTCGCCTCAAAGGCGAAACCGGTCAGAAATGGATTGTAACAATAGAGATAATAGTGTACGGTATTAATAATGATTATAGTGGACTGCACTTTTAATGATAACTTTGGACGGTACTAACAACAAAAAAGAAATATATGGTAACATATGACAATAGTGGAAGGTAACGACAGCAGTAGATGGTAACAATATTCAGAATTGTACAAAGTACTAATAATTATATATCTAGACAGTAACAATGATGATTACAGTGTACGGTATTAATAAGAATAACTTCACTATAGGCTACTACTAATAATTATAAATTTGAACGGCACTTATAACGATATTAGTGGACGGTAACAATAATGAATGCAATGTATGGTACTAATAACGTTAAGTGTGGATTGTGCATGCAACACCACGAAACTCGGGACAATTATTTATACTAGCCGCACTTTCAATAAACACGATTAAAATTACTCAAATAGAAGCATATGCTTTAACAGGTACCAATAATAACTTTAGAAGGTACCAATAATTACTATTTTAAAAAGGTTCTAATAATGATTACTTTAGGTAATATTATAACTTTGGAAGGTACCAATAGTGATAACTATAGAAGGTACTAGAAATATTGACTTCATATACCTTTCCCCATACAAACCGAGATCATTTACTGGTTTAGTTATAGTTCGCTCAAATGCATTGTGTGGACATAGTACAAAAGAAAAATATTTCGTTCGACTGAGTGTAAGAGGGGGTTTACACGGTCTAACGGTTCGTCGAACGCGGTTCGACAGACACGTGTTTAAAGTGATGTGTGAACGGGGTATCTGGGGTTTAACCAACGTGTTCGACAACCAAATACTCCGTTCACACATCACTTTAAACACGAGTCTGTCGAACCGCGTTCGACGAATTAGACCGTGTAAACCCCCTCTAACAGATCGTTCAAATCAACCACGTCAGCAGAACTTCAGTGGAATGTCAAAATCAACCACGCTACTACGAACATTTTTGAATCCCGGTGTGTGAAATTGACGCTGAACAAATCCGCTAACAAATCCTGGCAGTGGATTTGCATCGGCCAAGGGTCACCAGTCTAGCTGACCCATTGCCTGGTAGTCATGTTCACTTCACCCTGCACTTCACGACACATTGCTGCTGCGACTCCAGCGGTCCCTCAGCTAACGTGACTAGGTAGTCACCCAGCCCTCTACAGAACCTCCACCAGTTCTACGAGACCCGCGAGACAACTACCATTCTTCTCACCCCAAGTAGATAACACCACAATCAACCATCAAAACACTACCCATTTAGCCCCATAAGAGACGCCTTTCTGAAGACTATGACCAAGTAATGCAAATGTTCCCTTTTCATTTTATATGTAATATAGTAACATATATTAGTATTTGTACATATATTCTACTCTATAAAGTCACATGATACCCAATCACGTTCTGCGGCTAGAAACCTTGCCGCATCAGTTGATCACATCTTTATGAATACCAGTAACACAAATGGATCACCCTCCAAACTATCGGTGCCACTTAAACTGCAAAACAAAACCATGTGAACTCAACTACAACCCAGACCACTAGCCAACCCAGTACTCCCCAGACATCCACTCATTCTCCAAGACCAAACACCCCTACACTAGTCCATAACCACTATACCCTCTCAACTACAAATCCTGATATACCCACTTTTTTCAAAAACAAGAGGCATTACCATCAGACTACATCCCAGCATGTGAAGTCCTCTTCGCTAACAATAATATAACCCAGGACCAACACAAAATAACCATCATTAATAACAACTTTGACCCTAAAGATATGTTTAAACAACTTGTACGTCTCTTAGAATCTGTTGTAATTAATTGAACAAAACAGAACGTTAGAGAACTTACCTGTTTGTGTTCTCTAACAAATTGTTAGAATTAATATACAAGCTTGAGGCTTCGATGGCTGTAGATCCTTGCCGAGGTTTTATCGTCCTTCTGGTGACAGGGTTAAAGCTTGTCTCTGGTACCAGGGTTGAAGCTAGTCTGGCATACCGGGACTAAAAAATCAGTCTTGTTCAGCAGGTGTTTTTAATGAGCCTTCAAAAAATGGTTTCGAAGCCACAGGACAACTGATACTTCAAGTAAGTTTTCAAGTTCCCGATTTGTTAATCAAATTATAACATAGGTTTGAATAAATAATAAAGAGGGAGTGGTGTTTAATAATATTAATAAAAATTACAATAGTGTGGTACGAAGTTACAGGAAAGATTCCCAATTCAAAAATTAAACGAGCTTTCGGGAAATTGCCGTAGCTCAAGGTAAACAATGCCATTCCCGTAACAACAATTACCACAAATCAAAGCTAGAATCTGGTCTCTCATACAAAGAATATTGTTCAGAACTTATGAAACTGTCTAGTGATAAGCCTCAGAATAATTTTCATTTCCTATTCAAATACTTGGAATTCATGTGTAACCCCCTTCCTCCTTCCATTCCATCGTGGCACAAGTAGCAGTCTCAAAAACAATCAGAGCTTCACTCAATAGTCCCAATGGGTCTCATGGATCAACCATGGTGTTAAGTATGTCAAGGGAGAGGGCACAGCAAATCTCTTTGAGCTCGCCATGTTTTTCATGGCCCTACCCAAATAACACTAAATGCCAGGACACTGGACAGCTGCCAATACAAAAATGTCAACCCCCAACAAAACCCTTCACATACATATTAACACAGACTACTTCCTATTCTTCCCATGAAGCACACTCATTTCAGTAATCTTTGAAAACAATCCCTCATCTTGGCAGAAACCAATCTGTGGACCTGACTCAAACAAAATATAATTTGATGACAAGCTTCCACTCCAACACTCTTCATTACAATCTCACCTCCACCCTTGACCCTATTGCACCCCTTCCAATACATCTAACATCCCCCAAACCTCTCTCCCTTTCCTTAAACTAACAAGGTTATGTAGCCTGGCTAAACACCACCCAATCAGATATAATAGACACACTGCAATTCTCCCATCAATCACTATATCCCTGAGTTCCTTCGCCCTTCTGGTTGCTCCTCCTCATTTGTAAACTAGTATATGTCTGTGCAATCCAACACACTGGATAAAGACCATAACCCCCAACTGTATATCCTAGAATTAAGTCTCAACCATGTTTTATCAATTATACTCCATATGTAACCCTAGGAAAATTGACCCTCAACTGTATACACTAGAATTAAGTCTCAACCATATTCTATCAATTATAATCCACATGTAATCCCACATATAATCCCAAGGAAAATTGACTCGCCAAGAGATGTTAGAATCCTTCATGCCTTTGACCTTATTACCACTCCAACTGTCTGACTCCCAGAAATTAGTCCCATTACTCCAAAAATTGAAATTTTCTTTCAAGTGTTGACTCATAGGAAAGAGTCCCATCACACTTAGGTGGCTCCAAAATGCAACTCGGAGAAATGAATACCCTTTCCACCAGTGTCGATAGACAAAGTGCAACTCACAGAAAAAGGTACCCTTTCCAACAATCCCAGAAGACAAAGTGCAATTCCCAGACATGAGTGAGGTAAAAATGGGTGGAACAGAGTATGAACTGATTTTAATGAAAACTACAGTTGGTCACCCCATTCTAATGACTATCATCCCTTGGTGAACAAATGAGCACATCATGCTACTATTTGACCACAACCAATAAATTATGACAATTTAACCCCCCCCCCCCCCTCAACTCCTACTAAGGTTCACAACAGGTATTGCATTATACTCCCAATATATATATGCATGTATTTTTAACCCCCCTCGCTGTTTTCCATTCCAGGTGATAGGAGTCGCCTCTTGCCGGGCAGGAGGTATTATGTAACCATTACCTATAACCTCACATATTGCAACATAGATGAAGAAATGGTAAAGAAGAGACTAGTTACACTGGTAAGACCAAAATTGGAATATGCAGCATCTCTATGGATTCCTAGTACAAAAAACATAAACTGGAATAAATTCAAAGAACAATGACAAAGATGGCACCAACACTTTGCAATTTGACACATCAACAAAGATTGGACAAATCAAACTTATAAACCCTAGAACAAAGAAGAGAAAGAGGTGATTTGATAACGATCTACAGAATTATGAAAGGGATGGAAATTCTTGATAGGGATGACCTACTAAAATGGGACAGAAGAAATACAAGAGGGCACTAGAAGAAACTTAAGACAGTTACAGAAGAGATCTGAAAAAACAGCTTTCCACACAGAGTAACACATACATGGAATAAACTGAAAGAGGAATCAGTGAGTGCTAAAACTATACATAATTTTAAGAAAAAAACTGGATGCGGAAAGATACAACTGGAGGTCACTATGAGCATAGCTCTCCTCCCGCAAAATACAACTAGGTAAATAAATGTCCCTAAGCTCTTCTTTCATGTGACCAGTAAAATACTGATTCCAAACATCACCTTTTCCTACATACATGCTATACTACGTAGTTAGATTAATACAGATAATAATTAAATCACAAGAAACAATTACACATCTTCATAATGAAAATATACCATATATGAATGACTAATTTGTCACTAGATTAAACATGAATAATTGTGAGGCTGCCAACCTCCATCAAATAATGCTTTGTCAATAGTTCTACTAGTATGAAACAGAAGCAAACGAGTGGGCCAGCAGTCAGTAGGTGGAAGCAGATCGAGGGAGGTCTGCTGTATCAAACACCAATACACAAAGAAAGGTTTCTAGTGTTTGATTAATCCACCAGGAACGACATCAATTGTATGAAGGAGTGATTGTGCCGATATCACTGTATGGGGCAGAAACATGAAACATAAGAAAGGAAGAGTGGAGGAGTTTGAATGTGTTTGAGATGAGATACCTGAGAAGTATGATATGGGTTACTAGGTTGGATAGAGTGAGAAACAAGGAGGTGAGAAGGAAAATTGGGGTGGAAAGGGAGTTGGGAAATAGGGTTGATGAAAATGGGATGGTTTGGACACATGGAAAGAATGAGTGAAGAAAGATTAGTAAAAGAGGTGTGGAAGGCAGAGGTGGAAGGAAAGAACATGAGGGGGAGACCAAGGATGAGATGGATAGATGGGGTAAAAGGGGCATTGGAAAAGAGGGGAATGTCTGTTGAGGAAGGACGGGAGAAGACATTAGCGGTTAATGGAAAATGGTTTTGTATGGATGATACTGTGATGCTTGAAAGGGAGTGGGTGGGGGTTAGGGGGTAAAGGTGTATGTATGAAAAAAAATTGATGCAGCCCAAAGGGATTTCTTCCTGTCTTCTCCATTTCTGTAAGAGGGGACAGAGAGGGTGGGGACGCCGATTAATTGAAGTGGCCTTGCTGTGGATGTGCTGTCTTGTGACACTGCTTCTGACCCAGGGCAATGGGCGAGATGCAGGGATGACCTGTCATCCAGGAGGAGCCAATATAAGAGAGAGGGAGGGGGTGGATGGGACTGGAATATATGGGAGTGGGAGTGGATTTTATGCCTTTGTTTTTTTGCTACCTCCTTTACAAGGGGGAAAAAGCCTTTGGTATATGTATGTGGTGATGCACCTTGGGCAAGAGAGGCCAGGGGCAATGGATTGAACCTAGTGCATTTAGTCTTCATTGCATGATTGATTCTGTGTTGGTATTTTTTCTGTGCTAGTTGTTGACCTAAACATAACCAGTACAATTCTTGCTATGATATAAATAAAACTGCATTTTCTATTATCAAAATCTTTATTCATCTGCAGAAGCAACTATTTTTCAAAGTTTTTGCTTGTGATATTGTTTCTTCTTGGTGCAAATAATTTCCTTGCAGGGCTGAATAATCTTTCACAAGGTGATGAAACCATAATAGTGTTTGTTGCAATTGCAAAACGAGGAGAGACAGCTTTTCATACTGCCACAACTTCTAATTTCAGACCCATTTACCACCATCTCCCATCATTACCATCTCAATTCACATTTCCAACCCCCGAAAAGATATGACCCCATTTAAAATTACTATTCCTCTCTTGTAATAGTTTCAGTATATCCAATTTCATAATCTCTTCTTTGCCATCTATAGCTTTGTCCCTTCACTATAGCTCCACTCTATATTTAATCCCTTATCTCTTATCTGACTGCTACCTTCCCTACCCTTCCAGTTTCATTGCCCCTATCCCTAGAATCTTTCTTACCACATGCAACCTGTTGATACAATAAACCCCTTTACTTCAGTGTGTGCGTGTAATATATATATCTACAAGCATATGTTTTCATAAACATTTGTACCCACATGCTT
This sequence comes from Oratosquilla oratoria, assembly GCF_046742065.1. Lineage (NCBI taxonomy): Eukaryota > Metazoa > Arthropoda > Malacostraca > Stomatopoda > Squillidae > Oratosquilla > Oratosquilla oratoria. The sequence goes on along the minus strand of NC_134796.1, from coordinate 9,219,468 downwards.
TCATATACACTCCGACATCAACCACTAAAAATATTAGGAATCATGATATACAAATCATTCTTTATCACATTTTCCTTTGCTATCATCTGTGCATATCATTCTGTTAACAGCTGTAAGAGGATATTTCTTTATCTGTTGAACTTGAAGAGACTTTTCTTGCTCCCTTTGTTTTCTGGAGGCTGCAAGAAAATAAAATTATGGTAATCTTCATAACAAAATTAAGTTCATCTTATCAAGCATCACTTAAAATGCAAACATTAGTACGAGTTTCAATTGCATATTTTGCAAGAAGTAAACATTAGGGAGAATAATTATAATATTACCATGAGTTTATCACCCAGGAGGAGCCGTGCTTTCTCCTCTTCATTTGGGGCTGCAGCATCATATGCATGCAGGGGGGCTAATTTCAACTTCTGCTTGAAAACCTATTATAAAAAAAGTATACATCATAATAATTGTGAATTCAAAATTCTTTACATCAAATCTGCAAATGGATCAATCAATCAATCAATTAATCTGTTGTTTTGGGTCTCTCTTGCAGGAGACCCATGGCTCCCAAGTAACCAGTAATGACTACCAGACAGGTCCTCAGGTCACTCAGATTAGAAATACTGTGTTGTCAAGCAATAGCCAGTGTGAGGGAGTGTAGGATGAGGTGTTCAGTGTCCTCTGCATGATGGTTGCATCTAAGAAAATCTGTGTAAGTACTATGTGGTGGAAGGTTGTACATGCTTGATTATTATTATTTTTTAAGGTCAGTTGGTGGTGCTTGTGTGATATAATAAGATGGGTGAGTGGTGTTTAGGGTTAGCAAACAAGTGTATAGATAATATTTCTATTATATTCTATGGGGGAGGATATTATTTTCACTGCATAGGTGCCTGTTGGAGTGATTTTGGTGTACCTTGTTATTATTTTCAATGCTTTAAGTTTGTTTTGCTGTTTTGCTGAGTGTTAGGAACCATGCTGGGGAAGCATAGTCACTGGTAGTTCTCGTGAATTGTTTGAAGACCGTAAAATAGAATTTCTATTTTGTCTGAGACCTTGGGCCTGGTCCAGAGGTTGAGTGCCAGCCTCTTGGGGCTGCACCTCCAGATGGAGGTGAGGGTGTTACAGGTTTTAAAGATGAATGGCAGGGAGACGACTCCCTGATTTCCATTTTGCAGGATCACAAATATGTAATTGCTAGTTTTAGGTTAACATCTATCCACTGTAAAATCATTTCTACCTTGGTTCTACTTTCATTAATGACTTTGCACATAACCCTATAAAATTGTTTTAAATCTGCCTCATAAATAGATTGCATATAAGTTGGCAAAGTGTTCCTTATATAAACATAATACAAAGGGGTAGCTAATGCTTTTTTTTTTTACACCTTGATAACAAGCATTTCTATGATCAAATACTAGAACCATGAAAGATTATTCTTTAAAGTGTAACTAGGGGGCATTCCTTAAAAAAAAAAAAAAAAGCAAAAGCATAAGAGGGTCTGAGAGGAGTTTTGCAACCAGAACCCTTACGTTTGGGTCTTTCGATGTACATGGATGTGATACAGATGAGAGTAAAAGGGAAGAGATAGGCAGTATGTTTGTGAGAAGATGGATGTGTTGGCATTGAGTGAAACTAAGTTGAAAGGGAGGGGTGAGTTTGAGTTTGGGAGTGTAGTTGGGAGGATCTCAGGAGTGAACAGATAGCTAAACATGTGGTGGAGTGGAAGGAGGTTTCTTCAAGGTTAATGTGGATGAGGGTGAAACTGGGGAGATTGGGCTTTTGTAAGTGCATATGGGCCTGGTAGTGAGAAGAGTGTAGAGGAAAGGGAGGCTTTTTGGTTAGGTTTAAATGAGTGCATAGAGGGTTTAGGAAGAAATGTCAATGTGGTGGTATTGGGAGACATCAATGGTAGGGAAGGAAATGAACTAATAGATAAAGTGTTTGGGAAGTGTGGAGTTCCAGGAAAAAATCATAGTCAAGAGTTGATTGTGGAGGTGTATCTAGGGAGTTGATCAAAGCAAATACAGTGTTTGGGAAGAAAGTCAAGTATACGTACACATGGGAGAGGGTGGTGGATGGAAGGGTGGTAGAGTGTTAATGGACTATATAGTGGTTACCAGGAGAATAGTATTAAGGGTTAAGGGTGTACATGCTCTAAGGGGAGAGAGTGGGGGAATATCATATAATTTTTTGGTGGAAGGTGAGCATGGAGGATAGACAGACAAAGAGGAGGACAGAGGGTAGGGAGGTGCTTCAAGTAGACTGCCTAAATGAGAAAGAAAAGGAGTACAAGAAACTCAGAGAGGAGAGGGAGTGAAGGAGGAATGGGGATGGTTCAAGGAGGGAGTCACAAGATGTGGAAAGATGATGTGAACAAGGAGGAAGGGAGGTAATAGAAGGAAGGGTAGTGAGTGGTGGGATGAGGAAGCAAAGAAGGTTGTAGAAGAGAAGCATATTCACAGATTGGTTACAAAATAGGATGAGAGAAGCATATGAGAGGTACAAAGAAAAGAGAAGTAAAGCAAAAATAAAGGCAGCAAAGAGGAGATATGTGAAATGGGGTAAGAGTATGAGAGAAAATTTTGAAAGTAATAAAAAGATGTTTTGGAAAGAAATTAAGAGAGGAAGAGGAGGCAAATCAAGTAGAAAAGAAAAGGTAAAAAGTGCAGATGGAGAAATGATAATGAAAGAAACTGCAGGAAGAGGAAGATGGGCAGAGTATTTTAGGGAGTTGCTAAATGTGGAAGAGGATAGAGAGGGAAAGGTAGTTGCAGTGGGAGGCGCTAAGAAAATGACAGTGATGAGTGAGGAAAATGGAAGAGAAATAAGGAAAGATGAGGTGAAGACTGTTAAGATGATGTGAGCAGGCAAGGCACCTGGGTTGGATGGGTGTCATGCAGAATGTCTAAAAAAGGGAGGTACTTGTACAGTGATGATGGACTGGAGAAGTACCTGTATAGTTTCATAGGGATCAGTTTGTCAAGTGTAGTTGGGAAAGCTTATGGGAGGGTTTTGATTGAGAAGATTAGGAGAGGAACAGTGTGGGTTTAGGATAGGTAGAAGTTGCATGGATCAGATTTTTGGGGTAACACAGATATGTGAGAATGGGGGTGGAAAGGGATTTGGGAGATAGAGTTGATGAATGAATACTGAGATGGTTTGGACATATGAAAAGAATGAGTGAAGAAAGATTAATAAAAGAGGTGTGGAAAGAGTGAACATAAGGGAGCGACCAAGGATGAGATGGATGGATAGGGTAAAAGGGACATTGGGAAAGGGGAATATTGAGGAAGGATGGGAGAAGACAGAAGATAGGGGTGAGTGGAGAATGGTTGTGTATGGATAATTCTGTGATGCATGAAAGGGAGTGGGGTGTGTGTGTGTGAGGGAATATGTGTGAAAAATAATTTGACATAGCCCAAAGGGATTTCTCCCTGCTTTCTCTCTTTCTGCATGAGGGGACAGAGAAGGGAGGTCGTCAATTAAATGAAGCAGCCTTGCTATGGATGTGCTGTGTCCTGAGTCACAGCTTCTGACCCAGGGCAGTGGGTAAGATGCAGGGATGACCTGTCATCCAGGAGGAGCCAAGATAAGAGGGAGGGAGGGATGGAGGGGGGTGAATGGGAGTGGAGTTAGTGGGGATGGAATGGATGGGAGTGGGCTTTATGCCTTTGTTTTTTTGCTACCTCCCTTGTAAGGGGGAAAAAGCCTTTGGTATATGTATGTAACTATATGAATGCAAATAATTTTTGTTAGTCATCCTCAACATACTTGAGAGAGCAATGCTGTCTTGGAGTCTTGCTTCATTGCCATAAGAAAGTCCAGCCAAGTCCAGGTGACATTGTGATATTCCAGAGTTGGAACCACTAGTCGGAAATTGGAGACATCCTCTATGCCCTTTTTCCCCTTGTAGCTCACTCGGACTGGCACTTCTGGTATCTTGATATAAACAAACATTTTATTCTGCTCTGCCCTTTGCTGTAAAAAAAATAAGTGTAAATTGTTATGTATATTTACTAATTACATAGTATGAGGTTGGAGCTATGCTCATGGAGTACCATCTCTTTCTGCCCATTTATACCTTCCCTTTAATTATATTTTCATCCAATTTGTTACATAACCCCACAATTCTATATTCCTTTAATTATATTTTCATCAAATTTGTTACATAACCCCACTATTCTATGTATATATTTACCTATCCCTTTAATTATATTTCAATCAAATTTGTTACATAACCCCACAATTCTATGTATATATTTACCTATTCCTTTAATTATATTTTCATCAAATTTGTTACCGGTACATAACCCCACAATTCTATGTATATATTTACCTATCCCTTTAATTATATTTTCATCAAATTTGTTACATAACCCCACAATTCTATGTATATATTTACCTATCCCTTTAATTATATTTTCATCAAATTTGTTACATAACCCCACAATTCTATGTATATATTTACCTAATTGTGGTATACAGGAAATGAGCAATGCTCATTGGTCCTGTCTTCTACTCTCTAACTTATCATACTGGTATTTATCTAATTGTAGTATACAGGAAAGGTGCAACGCTTGTTGGGTCCCATCTCCTATTCTCCAATTTTTTTTTACCTAGCCTCATAATCATGTACAGTTACAACTTAATCTATATCCTTGATTTCCAGTTATCATATTCATATTTGAATTCATGTAATGTTTGAGATTGGGCTATAGCTCTCCTTCCCGTAAAATACAACTAGGTGAATACATACATACTGTACATACACTAGAATGTGTCAAATATATATCAATCAAAGGAATGAATATGTAAAAATATGCAAGGAAGAAAAAAAAAACTATGACTGTACGATATGTACGATATGTTGGGCCGACATATCGGCAACGCGCAAGCCGTTGTCGGCGCTGCCGCGCACTGCCGGGGCAGTACACTGTAGACCATGCCACAATAAAGTATATTGTACATGGCGCAGTGAGTAGGATCAAACCTACGCTACCCACCATGGCTGGACGTGCACGAGAAAGACCCACCTATACCCCCAGATCCACCCACAGGAGAGTGTTGGGTGGATCACAGACGCCACAGACGCCGACAGCACTCGAGCAGGCTCACCGGCTGCTCCTGGCGCAAACCGACGCCATCGTCTCCCTACAGCAGCAGCTAGCAGCGCGCCCTGCTCAGACCACATCAGTCTCACGGTCGTCAGCCCCTGAGAAGTGCGACATGGACATGTCCACAGCAGCGTTCCGGTCGTGGAGACGTTCGATGCAGTGTTGGCTGGACCTGAATGGGTGGGCACCGACGGAGGCCGTCCTGTACATCCGCCTCCATTGCACGCCTCCTCTGCAACGCTCCTTAGATGCCAGGTTCACCGCAGCCGAGTGGCAGGCACTGACCGTCAAGGAAGCCTTGGACTCTGTCAGTGGCATCGCCCTCCAGGCGACCAACCAGGCAGCCGACTGGTGCAGGTTCTTCACCGCTCGCCAGGAACGCAACGAGCCCATAAGTGAGTACTTTACTCGGTCTGCTCAGTGTGCAGCGGATTGCGAATTTAAGTGCCCCCATTGTGACAGTAGCTTGTCTGAGTACATGCTGCTCCGTAAGCTAGTGAGTGGTTTGGAGAGTGTTGGTTTAAAAGAGGAGGTATTTCGCAAATGTGATTCGTTCAAGGATACAGATTCCTTGCGTAAGTTTTGTGTGGCGTTCGAGGCGGCTCACAAGGACGCCGCTCCCCCAGGTCTGGACGGTAATCTTGGGCGTGAGACGCTAACGCCAACGGCGGCGGTGACTCCGCAGCCATGCGCACCGCAAGAGGATCTCCAGCCACAGGTCGCTGGGAACCGCCCACCACCCCACAAGCCCCACTGTGGCAACTGTGGGGGCAAACACATGCCAAGGAAAGGCATGTGTCCTGCGGAGACGCTGACATGCTACGGGTGCGGCAAGACCGGTCATCTACGTCGCCTGTGCAGGAAGAGTAAAAAAGCAGCTGCGATGGAGGGGGAAGCCTCCGGTATAGTAATTGCAGCCGCAGGGAAAGCCCAGAGCCAGCCGTGTATTTGGGTGACCGTCAGCGACACACGGAAGGAGACATCGGCCAGGATCCGAGTGATACCGGACACAGGAGCCCAGGTGTGCGTTGCGGGACCAGGCCTGCTAGCCGCCCTGGGCGTTGATACGACATCGCTAGTGAGCCGGGGCAGCCTGCGTGACGTAGCGAATGTGAGCCTGAAACCCATGGGCGCAGTTACCTGTCGCATGCAACATGGCAGCAGGTTCACGACGCAAGAGGTCTTCGTCGTGAAGACCGCCTCCCGTTGCTACATTTCCTTACAGGCCTGTAAGGATCTGGGTTTGGTACACCCTAACTTCCCGCACCAGCCCGCAGTTGCAGCATCGGCTGCCCCCGAGTCAACTGACGGCGCACTGCCGCTGCCGCGGCCTACCTCAGTCCCGTTCACCTCGCTAGAAGAAAATGTGCCACAGCTAGAGAACTGGCTTCTCCGCCATTTTTCCGGGTCAACGTTCAATACTGACAGGAGCCCTCTGCCAGTAATGGAAGGTGAGCCACATGCCATCCACCTGCTCCCGGACGCCAAGCCCTACGCCTGCCATACACCGGCTACGGTGCCGAAACACTGGGAGGCGGTGGTGAAGAAGCAGCTGGACGAGGACGTGAGGAAGGGAATCTTGGAGCCGGTACCAGTTGGAGAGGCAACAGAATGGTGCGCAAGGATGGTGGTGGTCGCGAAGAAGTCGGGCCAACCGAGACGCACCATCGACTACCAGAAACTCAATGCCGCCTGCAGGAGAGAGACCCACCACACTCCTACACCGTTTGACATGGTATCTGGCATCCCACGCCACACCTACAAGACAACAGCAGATGCTCACTGGGGCTTCCATCAGGTAGAGCTACAGGAAGCCAGCAGAAGGCTTACTACCTTCATCACACCTTGGGGCAGGTATAGGTACTGTAGAACCCCCATGGGCCACTGTGCTGCTCCGGATGCCTATACCAGAAGGTACGACGACGCCATCGCTGGGATCCCAAGAAAATTCAAGTGTGTGGACGATACCCTGCTGTACGACGCCAGCGTGGAAGACGCCTTCTGGCACACGTATGATTTTCTGGAGACGTGTGCCATGAAAGGTGTGACCCTGAAACCAGAAAAATTCAGGTTTTGTAGAAGGCAGGTGGACTTTGTGGGCTTTCATGTAGGCTGGGACGCCTACAAGCCCACGGAAGAAAGACTGGCCGCCATCAGGAACTTTGACATGCCTGTCGAACCATCCATAACAGACATACGCTCCTGGCATGGGTTCGTCAACCAGCTGGCACCTTCCCTAGCCACCGCTCCAGTCATGGAGCCATTCCGAGAGTTACTACGGAGACCACAGGGGAGGAAAGTCTACTGGGACGAAAACCTACAGGAAAAGTTTCGGCAAGCCAAAGAAGTAGTCTGCAAGCTCGCCAAAGAAGGCCTAACATATTACGACAAGGACAGACCTACGGTGGTAGTGACGGACTGGAGCAAGGTGGGCATTGGCTTTGTCATTCTACAGCAATACTGCCCCTGCCCCCTGAGAGAGGCTCCCTTCTGCTGCAAGAGCGGGTGGCGCTTGGCGCTGTGTGGCAGCCGTCACCTAACACCCGCGGAGGCAGGTTACGCACCGGTGGAGGGCGAAGCTCTGGCTGTCGCATGGTGCCTCCGTAAAGCTCGCTTTTTCCTGCTTGGAAGCCCCAATTTCCTCATAATCACCGACCACCGTCCGCTAGTGAAGCTCCTGAGGGACAGAGAGCTGAAGGACATAGTGAACCCGAGACTGTTTGCCCTGAAGGAGAAAACGCTGCAATATAGGTTCCAGATCAAGTACCTCCCAGGTAAGCGCAACTCTGCAGCCGATTTCTTGTCCCGTTACCCAGCGCTCTGTGCACCACCGGACGTCATAGATGAAGAGCTGGCCAACGACATGGAAGCTGCTGTAGCGGCCGCAACAGTGGCGGTGCTCGACAGCGATGACCAAATAGCCCTGGAGAACTCGGCAGTGGTGCAGGCCGCCGCCGATGACCCAGACTATCAGCTACTCATCGCTTAAGTGACAGCAGGAGATTGGCACCCACAACGGGCTCAAGAGCTGACCTGCCTGCGACAGTTCTATGGAGTCAGGGACAGACTGGCGGTGTCGCAAGGGCTGGTGACATACACCTACGAACAAGGAGCGGTCCGTTTAGTGGTACCTGCAGCACTGAGACACCGTGTGGCAGCAAACCTCCACGCAAGCCATCAAGGTTTAGACGGGATGCTACGAAGGGCGAGACAGGCTGTGTACTGGCCTGGCATGGAAGGTGACCTACAGCACCACAGAGACACCTGTGCCAGCTGTAACACGCACTCACCCTCGCAAGCCGCCGAACCCCTCACCCTGACACCCCCACCCCAGTACCCATTCCAACACACCGTGGCAGACCTGTTCCAGCTCGACGGACGAGTATACTTAGCGTACGCAGACAGGCTCACGGGCTGGCTGGAAATAGCGCACTTGACCAGCGGAGCTACATCAAGCAAGCTCTCGTCAACACTTCGACAGTACTTCCATCGGTGGGGCGCACCAGAGTCAATCTCGACAGACGGTGGAACCAACCTAACCAGCGAGGAGATGCGCAACTTCTTTGGGAAATGGGAAGTGAAGGGAAGAATCGCCTCTGCTCACTTCCCACAGTCGAACGGGCGTGCAGAGGCGGCAGTCAAGTCTGCCAAGAGGCTACTTCGCGACAACACAGGCGTCGGAGGGAGCCTTGACACCGACAGAGCAGCTATGGCGTTACTGCAGTACTTAAACACGCCTCTACGCGGGGTGAACAAGTCACCAGCGCAGCTGGCTATGGGCAGGCAGCTGCGGGACGGTGTCCCCGTCCACAGGCAACACTACAAAGTGGACATCCACTGGCGACACGCCCTCCGGACAAGGGAGCGTGAGGCAGTACGGCAACAGGAAGCATGGGTTGGGAAACAAGGCACACCCAGATCGCTGCCCCCATTAACGCTTGGTACCCGTGTGTTTGTGCAAGACCAGTCCACGAAGCTGTGGGACAGACGAGGCGTGGTCAGTGAAATCCTGCCGCATCGTCAATATACAGTCAAACTCGAGGGAAGTGGACGACTGACGCTACGCAACCGCAGGCATCTGCGAGCCGTAAGAGGCTCATCTCAACTCACAACACGGACAAACCCAAGCTCTCCTCCTCCACCAACTCCTCGACTCCACACACAGCAAGAGACGGTGGATCGCCCACGGCGTCGTGTCAAACAACCGGCATGGATGGCGGATTTTATTACCACACCCTCACATTAGATATATGCGTGTATAGCTGTTTGTATTTACGTGTGCATTTTTGTACAACTACAATTTTTTATTTTTTTTCTTGGTTCATCTTATACCTTGTAAGATACTCTGATTAAATTTACATTCCTTTATGTTTATATTCGTGAATGTTACTGCAGTCAGATAGTACAATGTCCATACATTTGTGAATGCCATGTACATGTATTATCTTGGGGGGAGATGTACGATATGTTGGGCCGACATATCGGCAACGCGCAAGCCGTTGTCGGCGCTGCCGCGCACTGCCGGGGCGGTACACTGTAGACCATGCCACAATAAAGTATATTGTACAATGACAAAGACAGAAAAATGTAAGGATCAGCCAAAACTATTCTACAGATATGTAAATGGAAAACTAAAATATAAACAGGAAATAGTGAAACTATGCCAAGGGAATACACAGAAGATACAGAAATGGCCAAAGTCATGAGCAGTCTGTTTTCACCATAGAAAATGTACAATACTAGGATAAAGGGAGAAAAGTGACCCCCCCTTGACCTAACCTAATACAGTACAATTATGTAATTATACATCAGAGATGTATAATTACATAATTGCATTATGTGATCAAGACCCTGCGGGTCGAAACGTTAAAACATGAAATTCTCCCATTATTCCTCGTCTACTTCTTTCACCTTCAGTCATATATATATATATATATATATATATACCAGCTCCTGGCTGTTTGTAAAATCAGTTCAGTTCCAACCAACTAATAAACAACTAATAAAAAACCTCCACCACTGGTTTAACTCCTCTCCCATCAGCCACAGGAGGACATTAAACCAAACACAGCAAACCTTAAAATGTTGTCCATCATCTGCCTCCCACCCATAGCTAACAGAACCAGCAGGAACATCAACATGCTCCATCAGATGTTCTTACTAGCACCCTTCTGATCTATCTTTGGCAACGTCAAGGATGAAATCATCACCGTAGCAGCAGTGCCAGCCATCAGGTGCCAACAACAATGACGGTGGATCACTGTCCCTCCCACCAATGTGATCTAGCGTGCTGAAGACCTGCATCTCACCTTTGGGAATTTCCATGACTCCTGGAGCTTCATCCTGGCGGATGTTAGGATGTCTCTCCTCAGTGCTGACTTTCCCACTCATTACAGGTTACTGGTCAACGTTGCCAACATCCATCTAGTCTGTACAACAGCTCCTGCTTTGACTGCATTGCAATCAACTATGGCCACCGCCATCGACACTAGACATCTCTACACCCAACGCTCACCAAGCCATCTGGGGAAACCTTATCATGTCTCCAGCAGAGATAGCCCATCTCGACTCCACTGCAAATTGTATCACAGTCAACCTTGGACACTGCTATTGTTGCTAGACATACTTACTTCTAATGCTCACTGAGCCACCTGAGACAACCTCGACATGTCTCTGGCAGAGATGGCCATAGGCCAGCCTTTTGCATGTGGAAGCCAAAGCCATTTTTAAGAGGGGAGTATTAAATGGACCATGTACCAACAGCCACATGGTGACACTAACTGACCACATAGCATCAAGAATGGGGCATACATTGTGTCACACATGTGGCTGTGACCTGACATGCTAGCCTGTGACAGTGTGACCCTGTTCAACCTGACCTATCCTAATCCAGTACAATTGTGTAATTATGCACCATGGGTGACTATGCACGTGGTATATGTATCTTCGTGCCGCATGTAAAATCAGTTCGGTTCTGACCAACTAATAAACAATGAACTACCTGCCAACACCCATTTCTTCTCACCATAGTCTACACCAGCTACAGGGCGATACAGTGAGACACAGCTCTTCCATAGTAGGGATGGAATCTGTAATATTTTAGTCAAATGAAAGATTAATAAACAAAGTGTGAACCAAACTTGCACTTAGACTTTACCCTCATTATCTCTACATCGGACAAAGAGACATAGAAACTTGATTCCTTGTAGGATTTACGTAAGGATGCCTGACGTTTCCCACCTCGAGTTGAACCTGAAGCTGCTACTGGAGCAGTTGGTGTTGGTCCTGGCAATGGAAGAATAAAGGAAACAGATTAAGATAATATATATATATATGTATACATATATTTATACACACACACACACCAACTGGGAAGAGTGACCACATACTAATAGAGTTTGAACTAAAAGAACAAAGTGATTTGGGAAGAAATGAGAAACCCAGAAAGTTTTTTCAAAATGTAAATTTGGAAAACTTCTTAAATGAAGAAACAAATATGGAAGAGAAATGGAATATATCAAAAGAAATTTATAAAGAAGGAATACATAATTATGTAACCAAAGCAGAAGCAGGAATGGGTGTACATTGCTGTGGATGTGCTGTGTCTTGCGACACTGCTTCTGACCCAGGGCAGTGGACAAGGTGCAGGGATGACCTGTCATCCACGAGGTGCTAAGATGAGAGGGAGGGTGGAGGGGTGTGGAGTGTATTCAGGGATGGAATGGGTGGGACTGATTTTATGCCTTTTCTTTTTTGGCTACCTCCCTTGTAAGGGGGAAATAGCCTTGGTATAAGTACAACAAAAAATGTAGTGAGGCTAAAGATAGAAGAGATAAAGCTTGGAAAAGATGAAAAAAAGGTAAGTGGCAAATATATATGAAACTAAGAAATGAATATGTAAAAATACACAGGGAAGAAAAAAAGAAACTGAAAAAGACATAATAGACAAATGCAAGGTATGTGAATGATAAATTAAAAGATAAACACGAAATAGTGAAACTGTGTCAAGGGAATGACGAATATATAGATGAAGAAATGGCTGAAATTGTAAAGATTTCAAATCTTTATTCACAATTGAAAGTACAATTCGGATGAAGGACAGGAGAAATCCCTTTGGGCTGTATCAAAATATCATTCATATACCTTTCATATGTCATATATATATTAAGAACTAACCAGTGTTATCTGGTCCAACCATATGTTCTTCTTCAGTTGCATTATCTGGGAAGCAGAACTTCATCATTGTCTTAAAGAACTGGTAGGTTAAAGCTGTAGAATACAAAATGAAACAACACACTTTTACTCAAAGAGCGAAAACTACTTTTGCCAGATTAATATCACTACAGATCAACATCAATATAAGTATAACCCATTAATGAGATTTTCAAATTCCTCCTTACCTATGTTCAACGGAACAACGTTAATCTCAAAATGCTCTATAATGGCTATTCCTCCACATGGAGGCTTCTCTCTACAAAATATTCTCAAAGTTCTCTGAAAATAAAACAAATATTAATCAAAATTATGTCAGGTCTGAGTGGGGCTGTCTCTCTGTCATGAGCTTGTAGTAGGAGGGGAGTAGTTCTTAGTTGTTGTTGTTGTTGTCGTTCCCTAGACTGTCTGTCCGAGCAGTCCCGTCTCCCCAAGGAAGGCCACAGCCGAAACTGGGTTTTCCCACAAATCCTTTATAGAGTGTATGTTGTGTTGTTTGCGTGTATGATTGTGTATAATGCAGTCTTCCATTATGTGTTGTATGGTATGGGGTGAAGTGTTACATCCTGGGCAGCTGTTCACAACACGGTCGTCCAGCCTCTTCTGGTAGCTTAGAAGTGCTGGGTGGTGACCGCATCGCAGTCTGGCCAAGTGGACTCTGTCCTTACGTGGGAGAGAGGATTCAGAAGGGTGGATATCAGGGGGTCTGGCATGCAGCAGTGTGTTGTCTTTCAGTGTGTTAATGGAGCGGTGAGTGATATGATTATGAATATGTTTCCGGAGGCTGGTATTTGGTGGTCCTGGAGCTGCAACGTCTACGTCGTGGGACCACCCCCCAACCCCAAGAGTTGGGGGCCAAACAGCAGCATCTACCCCTGGCCATCAGTAGTTCTTAGTTGTCAGGTCTCCTTAAGTGGAAAGGTACATATGGCACTATCAAAGATGATAGAGATCCTGGGCTCAGTTTATAGATTTACCTCTTCAATACAAGTCAAATTCTTGCACGTAGCATTGGATGCCTGAATTATGATGACTAATGCATCACAATACTCGCATGATAAAATATAAAGTCACTACCGTATTTGGTATTTTTCCATCTTTGAGTGAGGAGTTTATTATTTTATATATTTTGCCTATTAATTCTTCTTCATATTCTTTTAGTATCCAGTTTGCTATTCCATCTGGGCTGTGTGATTCCCTGACATCAAGGATCATTAATTGATCCATTATTTTTTTTTTTTTGTGTTATTTCTATTTCCCTCATGGGGGTGGTGGGTTGCACTTTGTTCCCTTCATCCCAATGATGTATTTCTTCTCTAGTGAAAACTGACTTGAAGTGATTGTTGACTTCAACCATTTCTAAATCTTCCATGTACTCTGTATTTCCATGACATAGTTTCACCAAATCCTGTTTATTTTTAAGTTTACCATTCACATACCTATAGAATTGCTTAGATTGATCTTTGCATTTGTCTTTGTCTTTTTTGTAGTTTCTTTTTTCCTCTCTGTGCACTTTTGCATATTCATTTCTTTGGTTGATGTATATTTGCCTCTTTCCAGGTTTTTATATTTTTTCCACCTTTTCCAAGCTTTATTTCTTCTATCTTTCACCTCACTGCATCTTCTGTTGAATCAGCACTTATCATTATCCTTTTCCTGTTTCTGTCTTGGTATACATTTATCCAGTCCTTCATTATAAATTTCCATCAAAATCATCCATTTCCTTTCCATTTGTGTCTCTTCATTGTAGAATTTTTCCCAATTTGCATTTTGAAAGAATTTCTTAAGTTTCCCAAAGTCCATTTTGTTGTACACCAGTCTTCCTTTTCTGTATTTCTCATTTTTACATATATATATATATAATTCCTCCTTTAGTTCAAATTTTATTAATATGTAATCACTCTTCCCAAGTGGTGTCTTGTATTCAATTTTATCCACAATTTCAGGTTCCATTGTAAATATTAAATCTAGTCTTGGTGATTTTTCCTTACTTCTATATCTGGTATTTTCTTTTATCCAATGTGTCATTGCATGTTCTATAATCAAGTAACACATTTCCCCATAGATCCTCTCCACCTTTCACTGTCATCTCTTCCCAACAGATTTCTTTGCATTTAAAATCTCCCATAAGTACCAGGTTACTTCCATCCTTCAGCATCTAATTTAATGAATGGCTTGTGTTTTCTAACATTCTTTAATGCTCACCTTTTTTCCAAAAGCTTGTTTTTGGGCACACATAAATCACTACAAACTTTCTACTTTTCATGTCTATGTCTGACTTTCATCAGGATAATTTCCACATTGTTTATACCCTCTGTAACCTTTGTCACATCTAAGTTTTTCTCGGCCAGAAACATGAATCCTCCACCCTGTTTCTCATCTCTATTTTTGATCCAATGATTATATAATCCATGTCAACACTATTTGATGGTAGTGAACTCAGTTTTGTCTCTGCAATTCCCATTATGTCTGTGTGTTTTTTTTTAATGAAGATACAAAAAAAAAAAAAAAAAAAAAAAAGGCTTTGAAAAAAGAAGTAAAAGTATAAATACAAATGGTGACCGAAAAAGTGGGAGAAACAATAAAAGAAACAGATCTCCAAGAAATAAAACATCAATATAAAGTGGAACAAGAAAATAAAAAAAGAACTTTTAAAGAAATAGTACAGCAACAACAAACGAGCAAATAGACCTAAGAGGAAATGAGAAACATAGAGAAGACCAATGTACAACAAAATGAA
The DNA here is from genome assembly GCF_046742065.1 of Oratosquilla oratoria. Taxonomy (NCBI): domain Eukaryota; kingdom Metazoa; phylum Arthropoda; class Malacostraca; order Stomatopoda; family Squillidae; genus Oratosquilla; species Oratosquilla oratoria. Next base: position 9,204,411 of record NC_134796.1, on the reverse strand, counting down.
TTTTGAGAAACTTAAAAAATTCTTTTGTAATGCAGACTGGCAAAAATTTCTAAAGGAAGAAACAAGGATGGAAGAGAAATGGAATATACTAAAAGAAATTTATAATGAGGGTGTGAACAAATATGTACCACAACAAAAACAAGAAAGAACATACATAAAGAACTGGTACAACAAAAAATGTAGTGAAGCTAAGGATAAAAGAGAGTGAGCCTGAAAAAAAAAAAGCGAATGGCAAACATACATCAAACTAAGAAACGATTATGTAAAAATATGCAGAGAAGAAAAGAGAATTTATGAAAAAAAAAAAAAAAAAAAAAAATGCAAGGAACCTAAACTGTTTTACAGATATGTGAATGGTAAACCAAAAAACAAACAAACAAATAAAAATGCTGTGCTAGGGAAATTATGAATATACAGAACAAGAAATGGCAGAAATTAAGAGCAATCATTTCAAATCGGTAATCACATTTGAGAACTTGCCTAACTGTGAGGAAATAGAGAGACAGAAATCCCCCCCCAATGAAAGAAATAACTGTAACACAGAAAGAAATCAGCAACCAAATAAAAAACCTTGATGTCAGAAAATTGCATGGTCCAGATGGAATTGCAAATTGGATACTGAAAGAATGCATAGAGGAGTTCACAGATTTTTATACAACATAATCAAATGATCGATCAAAGAAGGAAAGGTACTACAGGACTGGAAAAATGCAAATGTTGTACCAATATATAAAGGAGGAAACAAGGAAAATCCAACTAACTACAGATCAGTCTCCCTAACAAGCACAGTGGCAAAAATATGTGAAAAAGTTATCAAAAGTAGATGGTTTAAACATCTGGAAGAAAAAACTATACTGAATCCAATTCAATTTGGATTTAGACAAGGAAGATCATGTACAACAAACCTGATCTGCTTCAATTCGAGACTAATAGAAATAATACAGGAGAGGGAAGGATGGGCAGAATGTGCCTACCTAGACCTACAAAAAGCATTTGATAAGGTACCACACAAGAAATTAATAAGAAAAATAGAATCAATAGGTGGCATCGGAGGAAAATTATTGGAATGGATGGAGGTTTTCCTGACTGGTAGAAAAATGAGGGTAGTAATTAGAGATAAATACTCGAAATGGGAAGAAATGATAAGTGGTGTCCCGCAAGGCTCGGTACTGGGTCCAATCATGTTTGCCATATATATAAACGACATGGATGAAGGAGTAGTGTTATATGAATTTCTTCGCAGATGACACAAAAACACTAAAGAAAGTAAGAACAGAAGAGGATTTTGAATCATTACAATTAGACCTGGACAAAATCTGGAAATGGACTCAAAAGTGGGAAGTGAACTTTAACATCAAGAAATGTAGTACAGGTAAACGTCGACTTACGATGGCCGCGACTTACGATTGTTCGACTTTACGATGACGACGACGACGATATGATAATTTAACCCCTTCCATACAGTGCCGCACACGTAGGCGTCATGAGGAGCAAGTGGATTCGCGACGCTGCCATATCGGCGTCTTGATTATATTTATTGTAGTCGCCCCTGTGTTTTTACATTCTCTCAAATGTGCCCTAAATCCCATTCTCTGTAGTTTTCAAAATTCGCGGGTGAAAGAGAGAACGATCGATATAAGCGGTGACTATATTTTATGATGCGAGTATTATTACGTCACGTCGTACGGCTGGCATTGGCTGCTGCCCGCGAGATTTAAGTTCCGTACTGAAAATACATATTATAGTGTTTGAATATGGTAAAAAGGATAAAAATAATTAAATAAACTACTGTACATGTTTAATAGGCTATATTCAGTATCTCTGGTGGTTAATATACAGGTAGGCTAGGTACAGTGACCACGGAACAGAGTGGGGATCGACTTACGATGAGATCGTCTTACGATGGCTCTATCGAAACCTAATGCCATCGTAAGTCGACGTTTACCTGTATAATGGAGTTTGGAAAAAGTAAAAACAGAATATCAAAAAAGTATAAAATTGAAAGAAATGAATGAATGAAGAAATATTAGTAAAAGAAGTGTGGAAGGCAGAGGTGGAAGGAGTGAATATGAGGGGGCGTCCTAGGATGAGATGGATGGATGGGGTGAAAGGGGCATTAGAAAAGAGAGGAATGTCTGTGGAGGAAGGACGGGAGAGGACAGAAGATAGGGTTGAATGGAGAAGGGTTGTGTATGGATAATGCTGTGATGCATGCGGGGGAGTGGGTGGGGGATGGGGGGTGAGGAAGTATGAGAAAAAAATTAGACGCAGCCCGAAGGGATTTCTCCTTGTCTTCTCCTTTTCTGCATGCGGGGATGAAGAGGGGGGAGTCGCCGAATTTATGAAGCGGCATTGCTGTGGACGTGCTGTGTCTTGCAACACTGCTTCTGACCCAGGGCAGTGGACAGGATGCAGGGATGACCCATCATCCAGGAGGTGCCAAGATAAGAGGGAGGGAGGAGGGTGGAGGGGAATGGAATATATAGGAAATGGAATGGGAGAAACTTTCAACCTATTAAGGTCAATGAAAGTGGCATTTGATTATTTGGATGAAGAAATGATTACAAAAATATTAGTTACATTAATATGACCAAAACTGGAATACACAGGATCACTATGGACATCCAGTACTAAAAAGAATATAAAGAAATTAGAATACAGAGAGCATCGACAAAGTTGGCACCAGCTCCTTTCAAATTAAGATACGAACAAAGATTGTCTAAATTGGAATTACCAACACTGGAGCAGAGAAGCAAAAGAGATCTACTGACTATCTATAGAATCATGAAAGGAATGGAAATCCTTGATAGGAATGATTTACTAAAATGGGACAATGGAAAAACATGAGGACACGAAAAGAAACTCAAAAAGGATAACTATCGAAGAGTTCTGAAAAAGAATAGCTTCCCACACAGAGTGCTGGATACCTGGAATAATTTAGATAATGGAAACAGTGTGTGCAAACACTATTCAAGATTTTAAGAAAATAACTTGATGCTGAAAGATGCAAAGACGGGTCACCACGAGCATAGCTCCCTTCCTGTATAGTACAACTAGGTAAATATAACTACAAAGGACCAAAGTTCCTAACCCTAACATTGATCATTTTCAGTCAATATCTAAAAAGTGTCTAAGGTCCATAAAGGCAACAATAAATATTGGTCCAATAACATGTACCCACTTTGTATCATCAGTTCCAAAGAGTGATCAATAATACATACATACATACATATACCAAGGCTTTTTCCCCCTTACAAGGGGGGTAGCCAAAAAGTACTTTATAGTGGTGGTGGTCCTGCACAGTTGTTGGCAAAGACAATAGTCTCCCTGATGCCCATTTTCAAAACAAGACAACCCCTCACCTCCATCTGGAGATGCAAACTTGTGGAATAGGTACTCTATCTCTGGACTGGGGCCAAGTTCTCTATCAACTTCAACTGTATTTCCTCTTTTACCCATAAGGAGAACAGACAACCAGCATTTACTCTCCTCTTCTAAAAAATTTCAGAGTGACACAGAAACAATCCTACACTAACATAGTCCAGTGAATTGGTATTACATTAATCCTTTTCCAATCCTGTATTACTATTCCATCTTTTAATGAACTCAAGACTATGAATCGTGTGTGGGATTTTGTGTAAGGTGGGTGTAGAACGGGTGCAGGATGGGTATGGGTTGAGTGTGGGGTGTATGTGATATGAATGTGTAATTTGACTAGGCAACACCCCTTACAAGGGGGAAAAGACTTTTTGGTATGTATATATGTATCTTTGCAATTTAAAGTACCAGACTAGTAGTAAGAAGGATGGAGGAAATTAGTTGTAAACCGGAGAGGCTGCAAAATGGAAAACAGAAATGTGTTTTTCATTAAAAAATATATGGAAGGACTGCTTCATGCTCAAACACTTGTGAAAATTGTTCTTTGATTATACCAAAATGTTCACAAAACTAGTGCCTACCTGTCTATCAACTGGCATCATTTGTAGTTCTGATGGGTTGAGTACCTCCACATAAATCTGGTTAGGCAAGAGGTTTCTCATATTGACATAACCCAATTCTAACAAATGCTCCACACCATCATCGGAATTCGTTTTCTTTGTGTACCTTACAAAAAATAAACAAACATATTTATAGACATCATAAATGCACAAAGAGATTTATACCTTTATTTATATATCTCTCTCTCTGGTCCAACCAATTAACTGTAATCTGCACAGCAACGAGAGTATATCTCTCTCTTTGGTCCAACCAATTAACTGTAATCTGCACAGCAAGGAGAGTATATCTCTCTCTTTGGTCCAACGAATTAACTGTAATCTGCACAGCAAGGAGAGTATATCTCTTTCTTTGGTCCAACCAATTAACTGTAATCTGCACAGCAAAGAGAGTATATCTCTCTCTTTGGTCCAACCAATTAACTGTAATCTGCACAGCAAGGAGAGTATGTCTCTCTCTTTGGTCCATCCAATTAACTGTAATCTGCACAGCAAAGAGAGTAGGTATGGGAAAGGAAAATTCTTGCCCCTTTTCACCCCCATCACACACATCTCTTTCCTTTCTGCTTAAAACATGTGAAAACTACATCTCATTTCATCCCCTGCAGTCCTACCAATTCATTCCCAATGTACCCCTTACTGTTTCATCACATGGGTTTTCCTCAATCTACCACTTTCAGTGCAAGACTAAGTGTCAAACTGAAGGCATGCACCTCACTTGTTGGAGGTGAAGAAGGTTGGATCTTTAAATCTATAGTAATTGCAAACAACTCACATGTATAGTAACTGCGATTCATTTAAAATATGACTGATGTTATTCTTTTACTTACAAGAAGTTGGAAAGAACCAAGTCTGCAATACCAAGCTGGCCATCTGATTCTGTAAGTCTCCACTGGGCTTTACGAAAACATACTTCATTCATTCGTATGCTTCTCGCCTGTACCAAGGTAAAATTAGAAGTAAAATATATGCTAGGAATGAATTAGAGAGTCATTTTGTTACATTCTAGAAACAATACTATTTCAAAATTGTAACATTCATATTAACAACTAAAGAAACGAGGCAAACATTTGTACCTTTTTGTCACTGACAACTGAGGTGAGCTTGTGATTAGTTGTCAGTTGAGTTTCATTATAACAATGTATTCTCATTGCCAGCTCCTCACTGAGTGTATTAAGTTGTTCTTTACACTCTGATACCTTTGAAACAAAAATTCATTGTTTTTTCATTCACATTTATTTCACACTGGCCACAGCAGTGCTCTCTCCATGTACAACACATCACCATACTTTTACCCCGATTAATTTTCATATTTTTCCTCTCACATACCCTCGTAGTTTACAAAGTTCTATACACTATGTATTTTAAATCAATAAAATATATATGAATACACAATGAAATAAAAGAATACAAATCTTAAATGCTACTATTTGTCTCTTCCCTTTTTTCAAGACAAAAGGTAATACAAATGGGAGCTGGATGGGTGTAGGTGGGATGAGTGAAGGTGGGTGCATGCCCTGGCTGGCCACACCCCTAATAAGGGGCAATGGGTCTCCTGGTTAACTGTATTTACCTGATTATAGTATACAGGAAAGGAACAATATTTGTTGGGTCCTGTCTCCTAGACTCCAATTTATCATACAAACATATACCAAGGGCTTTTCCCCCCTGACAGGGGAGGTAGCCAAAATCAAAAGGCATAATTCCACCACCCCTCCCTTCCTCCCTCTTTTCTTGGTTCCTCCTGGATGATGGGTCATCCCTGCATCTCGCCCATTGCCCTGGGTCTGCAGCAATACAGCAAGATACAGTGCATCCATGGCAAGGCTGCTTCATTTAATTGGTGATCCCCTCTCCATCCCCTCGTGCAGAAAAAGAGATGGGGAGAAATCCCTTTGGGCTCAATCAAAATATCATTCACACATAACCACTCCCTAACTCCCCCATCCCCCACCCACTCCCTTCCATATACAACCATTCTCCACATTTATCATACTAGCCTCAAATTCATGCACAGTTCCAACTTAATATCCTTGATCTCTAATTGTCATATTTTGATTTTAATTCATGTATTGCTCTTGGGCTATATCTCCTATGCCATTGCAAGTATTTATGCATCTATATGAAAAATTCTATTAATATTTTCATTGTTATTATTAGTGTTGTCCTAGCCTTCTGATAGGGGGGGGGGGAGTTTGTAACGTTAAACCATATCATCATATCATACAGTTTTATCTAGATACAGACCAGATAACTAAATCTAAAGTTTGCTACTAGAAGTGACCTGACACCTGGGTTCCCTCATTGCAACAGTACTATTTATCTTCATCTACAAGATTTCAGTGACCATCCTATATGTCTTGTTTATTATAAACAAACCAAAAATTTTTCTTCCTAGATGTATCTCCCATGTAATGGTGAAGAAGTTATTGGTATATGTATGCATGTGTGTATGTACAAGATTTCAGTGACCATCCTATATGTGTTGTTTATTCTAAACAAAGCAGAGTATTCCTCCTAGATGCGGTACATAAAACATAACATTTCTACTTAAGAATCATTTTTACACAAAATAATGCAACATACCTGGTTCTCCAGACTAGCCTTTTCACTTAATTGTGACTGGTTACCCCCATCTTTATCAAGTTGCCTTTGAAGCAAATATAACTCCTTTTCCAGCAATCGCAGGTGTGAAAGTAAGTATCTGTAAGAATACAAAAAGAACATACTAATAAAGAGAAACTTTTGTTTTCACTACCTATCTACATACCAAGGGCTTTTTCCCCTTTACAAGGAAAGTAGCCGAGTCAAAATCAAAGTACTCACTCCCATCCACCACCCTTTCCTCCCTCTCATCTTAGTTCCTTATGGATGATGGGTCATCCCTGTATCCTGCCCACTGCCCTGGGTCAGAAGCAAATACTGAAAGATGCAGTATATCCACAGTAAGGCTGTTTCATTTAATTAGTGACCCCCCACCTCTATGTCCCTTCATGCAGAAAAAAGAGAAGATTGGGAGAAATCCCTTTGTGTTCCGTCAAAATATCATTCATACATAACCAAACCCTACCCCCTCCCTTCCTTGTATCACAGTATCATCAATACACAGCAATTCTCCACTCACTCCCATCTCCTGCCTTCTCCTTTACTTGCTCAACAGACATTCCTTTCTTGCTCAATGCCCCTTTCACCACATCCATCCATCTCACCCTTGATAGAATGGGATGAAAGGGGCATTGAGAAAGAGGAGAATGTTTGCTGAGCAAAGAAGGGAGAAGGCAGGATGAAGAGGTGAGTGGAGAATGGCTGTGTATTGATGATATTGTGATGCAAGAAAGGAAGGTGGTGGGGGATGGGGGGGTAGGGGGTAGTTAGGTATGAATGATATACTGATGCAGGATTTCTCCCCATTTGTTTTCACAGAAATTATATATATATATATATATATATATATATATATATATATATATATATATATATATATATATATATATATATATATATATATATATATATATGCAGCACTACCATTAACGGACATTATTTAGTTGTGTTTGTGGTGTTTTCACTGTGTTTTTGGTGCTGTTGTTTAATGCTGTGCAATCACTATGCCACCCAAAAACCACTCCAAATCAACGGATTATTCACATCAACGGACACTGTTACCCCCCTTTTATTCCGTTAATGAGAGGTAGTACTGTACATACATATATATACAGTATATATATTCATATATATATACACACACACACATATATATACATATATATATATATGTATATACACCAAATGCCCTTTCCCCTTATAATGAGAATGGCCAAGTCAGAGCACAAACCCACAGCACACAACTATCCCTACCACCTCAGGGATGAAGGGTTGCCCTGTCCCTGTTACACTCCACTCAAGCACAATGCTTGAGACCATACTTATATATAATACAATACAAATAATTACCTGCTTACTAGCACCCATACCTGACTTGATTTTGGAGTTTCACAATTGGCTTCCGGTGGTCTTCCCTAGAATCAATTTGAAGTTGGAATCGCATGCGTGCAAGGGCACTACTGGCTTGCTTTTTCTTTGGGTCCACATACAACAACAAGTTGTTTAAGATGTCCACCACCATATTATACTAAAATGAGACATAGACATGAACAATGAGTCTAATATTTGTGATATTCTAAAAAATTTTTTATTGAATATTTAAGCATGCAATCTGCTATAATGCTAACTGCTGTCTTGAGTTTACTTGAATGGAAAGCCTGCATCCCCACAGCAACTAGCAATGGTCCTCAGATAAAAAAATCATACAACACCGATACCAATAACTCAAACTGGACCTAACATCATTGTATACCAAAAGCCCTTTCTAATTAAAAGAGGGTATGATTAAGTCAAAGCATACATACACATTATCTGTATGCTGAAAGGCTTTTTACCCTTGCAAGGGAGAAAGGCCAGCCAAAGTAAGCACCCACTCCTGCCATTCAGTCATTTCCCTTTTTATCTTAGCTTCTTGTGGATGAGGGGTCATCCCTGTCTCCTGCCCACTACCTGGGTCAGAAGCAATGAAGCAAGACAACACATCCTGAATATGGTGGCCCTCCCTCCTAGTCTCCTCATGTGGAAATAATTTAGACAAGCAGCCCCTTTGGGCCACATTAATTTACACCCATACATACACATACCAAGGGCTTTTTCCCCTTTACAAGGGAGGTAGCCAAAGTCAAAGGCATATATCCACTCACACCCATTTCATCCCCTATACTCCACTCCTATTCACCATCCCTCTCTCCCTCTTTTCTTGGCTCCTCATGGATGACAGGTCATCCCTGCATCTCGCCCACTGCTCTGGGTCAGAAGTAATGCAGCAAGACACAGCACATCCAGAGCAAGGCCACTTCATTTAATTGGCAACCCCCTTCTCCATCCCCACATGCAGAAAAAGAGAAGACGGGGAGAAATCCCTTTAGGTTGCATCAAAATATTATTCATACATACTCACCCCTCCCCCACCCACTCCCTTCCATGCATCACAGCATCATCCATACACAACCACTCTCAACTCACATATTCCTTCACCCCCCCCCATCCCCCACCCCCTCCTTTCCATGCATCACAGCATCATCTATATGTCTTCTCCCTTCCTTCCTCAACAGACATCCACCCTTCCCAATGCCCCTTTTACTCCATCTATCCATCTCATCCTTGGTCACTGCCTCATTTCATTCCCTACACCTCTGCCTTCCACACCTCTTTTACTAATCTTTCTTCACTCATTCTTTCCATATGTTCAAACCATCCCAATACTCTTTCATCAACCCTATCTCCCAATTCCCTTTCCACCCCCACTCTCCTCCTCACATCCTCATTTCTCACTCTATCCAACCTAGTAACCCATACAATACTTCTCAATAATTTCTTCTCAAATACATTTAAACTCTCCTTCTCTTCTCTCACATTCCATGCCCCTGCCCTATATTACACACAAAACTCCTTTAACTGCCCTCCCATCTTTCAATCTCTGCCCTACTGGACTGCTTGGGTCATGAGCAATGCAGAGAGATTCAGCACCTCCATAGCAGTGTCCAAGAGCTGGAACTGGTTTACCCTCTTCACTTCATCATATGGCAATGTCCCTTCTCATCCACTTAAAATAATCTATGATGCTGCATGATCCTTTCATCCATCCAAACCCCATTTCACTCCTATTCTTTACACTCTTACTGTTCTTCTTCAAACAACTGCATTAATCTATCTCAACCAGTCAATATGTTCCTATGAATGGAAAAAAAAAAAAAAAAAAAAAAAAAAAAAATCTGACCTGGAGCGAGTTGGTGTAGGCACTTAAGTCATGATGCATCAGTGTGAAAGTATCCACAGCCTCAACGTTGCGACTCCAGAGCTCATCATCAGAGGATGGGGGCTGTACCTCTTCTAATAAAGCTGGGTCCAATCCTGTTTCTCCGTACGATACATAGTAGAATTCACAACGGCATCGGGACACTATACGCTGTAACTGGTTCACATAAAAAAATACATACATCATACATATACCAAAGGCTTTTTCCCCACTTGGGGAAAAAAAAAAAAAAAAAAAAAAAAAAAAGGAAAATGACTCTGAAATTGGAAAAGAAAAAACACACCAGTCCTGCCTCATGGTATAAGTGAAGTGCGTGGAAGACGACCACTTGGATGACCTAGAAAAGTTTGGAGGAGATGTGTTGAAGATGTGCAGATATGCAGAATAGAACCAAGAGAATGGAAGGAGGTGGCACAGGACAGAAAGACATGGCATGACGTTTCAAAAGCAGTTCTGGATCACCAAGTGGCCCGAAGACCAGTGGAGTACGAGAAACGAGAAATACAAAAAAAAAAAAAGGAAGAACGATGTATAATAAAATGGATTTTGGGAAACTTAAGAAATTCTCTCAAAATAAGAGTTGGGAAAAAATTCTACAATGAAGAGACACAAGAGGAAGAGAAATGGACTATTCTGATGGAAATTTATAATGAAGGACTGGATAAATACGTACCAAGATAGAAATAGGAAAAGGTGTATATGAAATGGTGGTTTAACAAAAGGTGTAGAGAGGTGAAAGATAAAAAGAGATAAAGCTTGGAAAAGATGAAAAAAAAAGGTAAAAACTTGGTAAGTGGCAAATATATATCAAAGGAATGAATATGTAAAAATGTGCCAAGAGGAAAAAAGAAACTATAAAAAAGACACAATAGAAAAATAGAAAGACCAACCTAAGTTTTTCTATAGATATGTGAATGGTAAACTCAAAAACAAACAGGGAGTGGTGAAACTACATCAAGGAAATATAAAATATGCAGATTTAGAAATGGCTGAAGTCATGAACAATCACTTCAAGTCAGCTTTCACTAGAGAAAATGTACAGCATTGGGATGAAGGGTGTGAAACTGCTGAGGAGAGTGAATACAGAAAAGGATTGTGAATTGCAGAGAGATCTGGACAAGGTTTGGAAATGGAGTCAGAAGTGGGAAGTAGATTTCAACATCAAGAAATATAGCATAATGGAATTTGGAAAAAGTAAAAAAAGAATATCAGGACATTATAAAATCGGTGCAAAGGAAGCAAAGAGTGGGATCTGAAAAAGATTTGGGTGTAATCATTACAAATGATACGTCTCCTGATAAACATATCAATAAAATTGTCGGAGAATCCTACAATTTGCTAAGATCATAAAAGGTGGCTTTTACCTACTTGGATGAAGAAATGGTGAAAAAAATACTAGTCACACTGATAAGGACTAGACTGGGGTATGCTGTGACAATATGGTCACCCAGTACCTAAAAGAGTATAAAGAAAATTAAAAGAATCCAGAGAACAACTACAAAGATAGCCCCAACACTTTTAAAACTGTCATAGGAGGAGCGATTATCAAAACTGAAATTACAGACTCTGGAACAAAGAGGAGAAAGAGGAGACTTGCTAATGATCTATAGAATCATGAAAGGCATGGAGGTCCTTGATAGAGAAGATTTACTAAATTGGGACAAGAGAATTACAAGGGAACATGAAAAGAAATTCAAAAAGGCCAGTTTTATATATATATATATATAAACAGCTTTCCACATAGAGTGGTGGATGTCTGGAACAAACTGGATGAAACAATAGTGTGTGCAAAAACTATACACAGAATCAAACTACCCTAGACAAAGAACCCCTCATTCTACAATGCCATGCATAAACAGTTCCTAGACAACAAGACAATTTTTCTTCAAGTGTTCTATGGGTCCACCCAGTGGTTGTAGCTAATTACTTGGGAACTGTGGGTTTCCTACATGAGAGACCTTGCAATGGATTGACTGACCATCTCATCCATATACACAATGAACAACCATGGCAATGTTACACAACTCAGATGTATCCCCATCTTCAATTTAATCCATTCATTCTATCCATTACTGACCTCCACAGGCTCTATTACTCACGAGAAAAAAGTACCACACATCTTCTGATACAATATAGTAGAGACAGAAATAGAATTTGGATGAAGGCAGCAGGAGTGAATCTCTGTGTTCTAAAGGTCCACCTTTTGTATGTGAATTTTGTTAGTTCTATCTTGCCTCACCATGGATTAGGTCTATTTCTTGATTGATTTTCTAATACATATTAATGAATTCTTACCTGTAAGGACTCATTTCCTTCATCTGATGCCCCAACTGTCTGCGACACTACCCCTCCAACTGACTGACCACTGCCAACTATATCTGGTACATCATTTATAACTTGGCCATCTCGCTGCTCAATATTATCCAAGGTCAGCCACATTATGTTGTCTGAAAAAAAGGGGCATATCAATACACATAAAAAAAAGAAAAGACTAAGAAGTAACTACCATTAGGTTGAACAAAACCTATAAAAAATGTCAGCATAACAATGGGATAATCCAAGAATTCTTTAATCCTTTTAGCATAGAACTGTCATTAGATGACTAAAACTGTGGTGTTAGCTATTAAGAGGGGTTACATTAATATACATTTAAACACCTATCAATGAATGAAGTAAATTATTGGTTGTACTTCAGTATCAGACCATTTATTTTTGTATTTTGTTACTGACATACAGAGCTTCTATCCTTGGGAACAATATCACACTGAAGATGGAAGTGGTTGAGAGATTCAAGAAAGGTAGCAGAAAGAAAGGTGAGAAAAAATTAAAAGTAATCAGTACTTTTTTCCAGTGGACATTAGTCTCCAACAACCCCCCCCCCCCCAAAAAAAAAAAAAAAAAAAAAAAAAAAAAAAAAAAAAATTGTAATTACTACTATGGATAAGCAATAAAGTAGATACCTACCCATCTGTGTCTCTTTGTCTCCTCCACTGACAGTGGCATAATACTGCATGCACTCCAAGGACCCAAACCAAGTGGTTTTGGTGACAAGTGAATCTTCCCGCCACACAGGTCTGTGGATGCGCTGTACAATCTGAGCTTTGGCAGCACTTAATATGACATATCCTTTTGTTTCACATCCCTTCAATAAAACCTGACTGTTCACCAGTTCAACTGAAAAGAAAATGTTAATATAAAAGACTATTGGTTATTTTCTATTCCGCAAAGGATTTCATGTACAATATCTAAAGATGGGCATCAATGTGTGAGGCATGTCAGGTTTAACACATTAATGTCCAAGAAGAAATGCCACAACAACAGTATGACACAGTCCATCAACCTCTATTTAAATCCCCAACTCCACACAGATTAGGGATTTCCTGGTATGGGATGAAAGATGAACAAGGAGTCATAGTAAATAAACTGAAATAGCAAACTTGTTTGAAAGATGTTAGGCAGTAGCTACTTGGGTCACAGCATGCCTTACCCAAATGTTGACATCAAGCAGTTCAACCAAACTGCCTCAATTACCCATGAGGGGCAGCCCATTCTAGTCTGAATAAGGGACTGAAGAAATGTACTGATAGCTTCAGGGTGCCTCAGTGCAATCACAACAGTGGTCCATTGCTCAACTTCCACAACTCCAATCTCTTGGCTTTGCAAGGACAACAATAATGGCAAATACCTGTATCATCTAACCATCGGCTGTGGCTATCCAACTCCATAACAGGGTAGGACTCATAAAGCATTCATTTGCTCTTTGGATGGTTTTATTTTTGTTCCGTCTGAGTGTCGTGACACCTTCCTTAGTTGTGTAAAATGATGGGGGAGGGGAGGGGAGAGCCAATTTAATGGATAACCTGACCATGTGGTAGGAATTACTGGATCCACTGTACCTCACCTGACATCTATACATTGAATATTGTTATATGCATTTACACCAAAGGACCTTTCTCCTTTATAATGGGGTGACCAAATCAAAGCACACACTCTTATCATATACAGTAAGTCCTCGCTATACGGTACATATGTGTTCCTGAAAACCTTACCGCAAAGTGAAATTACCGAACCCATTATAACAAGTAATAATAGGATATGGCAGACGTACCTTCTCCCTGCTCTTTCCTCTTCAAAATATCTAGTGGATACCACATCTGTGAATTTTTCTTACCGTAAATAGGATTGAGGGTAGTAATTACCAAATACCGTAACTGTGAATTTACTGGATAAAGAATTACCGTATAAGGAGGACTCACTGTACCACCTCAGCAGACCAAACTAATACAGTAAAATTCCTTTTATCCGACCTTGGTGGGACCTACCCCAGATTGGAAGTTTGGAAAAGTCGGATATTTGGATGTACACTAAAAAAATAAATAAATAAAAAACTCATTGGTTTGTGACATTTTCACTTATCAATGGTACAATAAAGCATAATAAACAACACAGCAGAGTTGAGAAGAAATAACAACCAAAGGCCAACGTAAAATGGTCAGATGTTTGGACAAATTGAACTTTTACCCGACTTGGGACATTGAAGAAAAAAGTTGGATGTTTGGACTATTTGGTTGTTCGAAGGTCGGATTAAAGGAATTTTACTGTACTGTTAAATTCAATTATACAGAGAAACTTACTTAGCCATTTCTTATGAATGACATCATCAGTGGTGCAAGCCTTGACCCCATGTAAAGTGTTGTCTCGCTGCTCAGTGTTTGAGCAATCCTCACTGAAAGCAACTTGGTTGTTATCGACTTCAGCGATGAGCTGTTGTAGCAAAGCTTGTGCATGTCCTGACTGAAGGCGGCTCATTGGAGATGGGGTTGCCTGAACTGGAGGTACCTAATGTGCAATGTTATGATCGAATAAACAAAACTGGAAAATATGTACCTAAAAAGAAATGATCTATTAACTAACTAAAAAATCATAAAATACTATTTTCCCACCCATAAATTGGTATATAATGTCAGCAAGTGAGCCTGTGTACAAATTGACCTGCAATGATGCTGTTGGAGAAGTAAGGGACTGGCCAACATTTTCTGTAAGAGATCTGCTTCTTGGTTTTTGTGGGGTTGAAGTGGTTTCTAGTTTGAAGCTTTTGATAATGTCAGGTGCAAGATTCCTCCTTAGCTGTTGCGATTTGGTCCAAGAATCATATAAAGCAAACACAATATCTCTGTTGTTTGTTGTCCATGCTCCCTGAAACATTTTTTGAATGACTATATTTGTTAAAAAGGTACTTGTATCTGAAGTTCAAAACATCATAAATCAGTTAATCTAAGATTGTTTACAATTACCTTCAGATCATACACAACCAGCCTGTGATCTGGTGTTTCCCTTTTGCTTGGATCTGATGCAGAGCCGGCGGTGCCTGGCATTGTAGGAGTTAATGTTTCACGCATATAGGCAACTTTGGTTACATTGATGAAATAAAACTTTTCTACTGGCTGAGGCATTGGGTTACCCTGAAAAGATATGAAGTATAATTATAAGGCTAGCATAAACTGTTCTATAGCAAGAAATCACCCAGCTCTACATGCTCAAGTGATTTCAGCTCCTCTTTGAGGTGTGACTGAAATATTTGGTGGTTGACTTTAGAAGGGCAAATGAGAGATTTAATTTTAATTGTAGTCTCAAGTTTCACTAAGTGTAACAAATACATCTGATGTTGATACAGAGATCTTGGGCCCAGTTTGGGGATTAAGTATCCTGTACCTTCTGACGAAGGTGGGTTGGGTTTTGAAAATGTGTAGTTTTGTGTCTGTTTTGTATAATGACCACATGCAGGTACCTTTTCATTGGTTCCTTTTTCTCCTCTTCAATTCTTAATACCAGGGCTGTGCAGTGTGTATTCACAAAAACCCATACCTCCCATTCCAATTTCACCTTCACCCTTGAATACATTCCTCTCCAGTCCACCACACACTTACCTATCTCATCACTTACTAGCAGTACCACTCCTCTCCCTTTCCCCCCATGTCACTCCTGACACCATGTGCACCATCTGATTACAGTATTCAGGCCACTAAAGAGGAATGCATTGACAGAAGAGATCTCCTGATTAAAGATGAGAGGGTTTTAAGAGGCCATGGGAACAATATTAAGAAGACCACATGTCTAAAGGATGTGAAGAAATACATTTTTCCATATAGATGCGTAAATATGTGGAATAGCTTACAAGTGTGATATAGTCCAAGCTCAAACAATAATTGAGTTCAAATCTAAATATGATAATTGGAAATCAAGGATAATGATTAAGTTGGAATTGTACATAAATTTGAGGCTAGTTATGATTTAAAAAAAAAGGAGCATTAGAGACAAGACTAAATGAGCATTGCTCCTTTCCTGTATACTACAATTAAGTAAATACTCTTAAATTCCTCCTCACCCTTTCTTTTCAAGTTATTTTCTCTCAGTGGTAACACATTCACCTTTCTTCTAACAAACATACTACCAATTTCATCCCTTTTATTCTTATCTGTGCCACATTCATGCACCTTTGGTGGGCACTCAGAGAAATAAAGATATAAGGAAACCCTTAAGTGCATAAAATTTGTGTCCTTTCTCAGATATTTTTGACTCGTGAAATATATTTTCATTTGACACACTAGATCATTGCAATGTTAAAAAAAAGAAAAAAAAAAAAAAAATAATAATATGGAGCATATTTAGGTTCCTTGCCTGGGCTCTCTGAAACCATGTAAGCCCTTTTGAGTTTTATTGGTATATTATGATAAGAAAGTTTATATAAATTTATTTTTTTACTCAGTCTTCAAGTATGACTTTAATGATTCTTATTTAACCCGCTAAGACCGACGGCCTAAAATTTAGCAATCTCCCATTACAGCAATTACCATCATAATATCAACTCTTATGAATTACTCTGGAAAAAAATCTGCTGTTAGTAGACATGACAATGCATCATCCTACAAGTTTTTATTGCTCTACTCACCATAGTTGTCTCGGAATAATTACCGAGAGTTGGAGAAGATTGTGGTAGCGGCAACTCTCCGCCTCTCTGGCGGTGACACGCAGTGCTGGGTGGACACGATTGGCTTCACAAAATCCCGCTTTGCCCGACCTCGAGCACAAACAACAGGGGGTGTTGATGCCGTTTTTGACACGTTTATGGTCACCACCAGATGCATAGTTGTAAATAATAGTTTCGTAAATAAGTAAATACGTAAAAATTCTCGCCGTGACACGATGCGCACGCCTCTCACAAAATTTTGCGGCACACTGGCTGGCGAGAGCAGTTTACTTCCTGCTAGCCTACAGTACTACCATAGGACTACGTCATGGCCAAATATAGCAGTGCTACCAATTTTAGCACGGTTTTTATTAGCGCTGAAAGTAGCTGCCCCATTTAAGGCCTGTCGGACGTTTGCGATGCAGCCCTATTTAAGGCCTGTCGGTCTTAGCGGGTTAACCAAATATATATGATACAAGATACTAATGTGAGGAACTAACACTTGATCTTGTTCCAAGGAACTGTGGGGGGATTGGCAAAGACCCCCCTGGCCAAAATATACATACATACATACAGTACATACATATACCAAGGCTTTTTCCCCCTTTCAAGGGAGGTAGCCAAAAAGGAAAAGGCATAAAATCATCCCTGCACCTTGTCCACTGCCCTGGGTCAGAGGCAGTGTTGCAAGTCACAGCACATCCACGGCAATGCTGCTTCATTAAATCGGTCAAAATATACTCTCAATAAATGATGGTGAAACTCAATAATGAATACCACTGGGTAAACTAGGTACGAGGGTTTGGGGGTATATGAGGTAGAGTAGGATCTTGAAGCTAAGCTAGGTCATGTTCCAGCACCTCTGCAATTTTTTTTTTTTTTTTCTGATTATTATATTCATTTTATGATAATTTAGGAGGGAGAAGGTGTGTGCCTTCTGACTTCCTACTTTCCATATCAAGGGGAAAAAGCCTTTGGTATAGATAGATGAGTCCATACATAAAATACTTAATCATGGTATGACATACAGTATATAGAATCATGATAAGGATTGCTGGCTTCTTTCAGGCTCTCCAGAGCTCCAGTACCTATAAAATGGGTACTGCACCCCTCAGCAAGGTATTATGGAGTTCTAGTGGTTAAAAAGTCATGCTGAGTTAGGTTAGGCAATACTTTCCAATAAACAGCTAACCTTTGTCTGGTCACTGACGGTCTGGAGTTCCTTCATCACACTCTGCAGCCATACTTGGGCTTGTGTCAATTCAGTGTTGAGGTAGGCTATGCTCCAACACGAGCGAGGACGATGTTTAAGGCCGTCAGTTATTGGAACCAGTGTTAGGGTGTGCTCTAAAAGAAATGAATGAATCAATTTATTACTTTGAATTTCTTTTGCAGGGAATTGGATCCCCCAGGAATTGGGTTACTGAAACAGGGGCTAACCCTTAATTCATTCAGGGGAGATTTTGTAGTGTTGTTGTTGTTGTCGTTCCCTAGACTGTCTGTCCGAGCAGTCCCGTCTCCCCAAGGAATGCCACAGCCGAAACTGGGTTTTCCCACAAATCCTTTATAGAGTGTATGTTGTATATTTTGTAGTGTTGTCTGAATTAGGTAAATATTGAGTAGTGTATCCTGGAATTGGGTTCTTCTTGTGCCCAACATGTTGGAGATGTGCGGTGTGGTGGGTGTCAGTTTGAGGATTCTAGCACAGAACTGTTAGCCGATCATATTCATGTGCTGCATGAAGGGTACAATTTTTGTGAAGATAGTTTACTTGAATATTTTGGGTCAACCAATGATTGTTCTAAAAATTCACACACACACACACAAAACTGAATTTACAGACTGGAACAAAGAAGAAAAAGAGGTGACCTGCTGACCATCTACAGAATCATGAAAGGAATGGAAATCCTTGATAGAGAAGACTTAATAAATTGGGATAAGAGAAATACAGGGGGGCATGAAAAGAAACTCAAAAAGGACAGTTATAGAAGAGATCTGGAGAGAGCGAGAGAGAGAGAGAGAGAGAGAGAGAGAGAGAGAGAGAGAGAGAGAGAGAGAGAGAGAGAGAGAAAAAAGAGTTTTCTACACAAGAGTGCTGATGTCTGGAACAAACTGGACAAAACAATAGTGTGTGCAAAAACTATACACTAATTCAAGAGCAAACTAGACACTGCAAAATACAAAGACAGGACACCATAAGCATAGCTCCCCTTCCTGTAAGATACAACTATGTAAAGGGAGGGGAGTATTGTGGGGAGGGCATCCAGAGTCAGGAGAGGATGAGGGAGGAAAGGGGTGGCTCTACTGGTAAGTGAGGAGACAGGAAAGCATGTGGTGGAGTGGAAGGAGGTTTCATCAAGGTTAAGAAGGATGAAGGTGAAACTAAGAAGGGAGATGTGGGTCTTTGAGTGAGAAGAGTGTCGAGGAAAGAGAGGCTTTTTGGATTGATTTAAATGAGTGCTTGGAGACTTTTGCGAGGAATGTCAATGCAGTGGTATTGGGAGATCTCAAAGCTAGAGTAGAGGATGAACCAATAGATGGTGTGGCTGGGAAGTATGGAAAGCCATGTAAAAATCATAGTGGAGACCTGATGGAGAAGATGTGTTTAGGAAGAGGGTTGATGATAGCTAACACTGTGGAAGAAAAAAGAAAGAAGAAAAAATCAAGCAAAATACACATGGGAGAAGGTGGTGGATGGAAGGGTGGTTGAGGCATTAATGGACAATGAAGTGGTATCCAGGAGAAGAGTAGGAAGAGCTCTGGATGTCCATGTTATTATGGGAGAGTGTGGGGGAATATCAGATAATTTTTTTGTGGAAGGTAAGTTGAGAGTGGAGGATAGGTGGAGAAAGAGGAAAAGGCAGATGGTAGAGTGGTGCTTAGAGTAAACTGTTTAAACAAGAAGGAAAAAGAGCAGGAGTACAAGAAGCTGAGAGAAGTGTGGGAGGTGGTGTAAGATAGTGTAGAGGTAGGAAGGGAAGAGGAAAGGGGGTATTTCAAGGAGGGAGTGAGAGAGAGATGAGGGTGGAGATTTTGTGCAGCCAGACACAGGGAGTGGGGGGAGCGTCGGGGCGTTTCCTCATTGGGGATGCTGGGTGTTGACTCGCCAGCAATGCTGGGCATGGGGGTGGGGGATGGGGTGTTGCGTTGGCATGCTGGAGATGCTCATTGGCTTATAGATGCCCTTTTGGCAAAGTCTTGTGGGAGAGCAATGCAGCAAAGATTAACTGCTTGTATGATGCCAGACAATTCAGCAAAGAGGGGTTGGCTTGTATTAGATGGTGTTATGATGTTGGAGAAGGTAGGTTGTCTGATTCATCTCTATGTTGGTGGTGAACAAGTGGTGGGCATCATGGGTGCTAGTGAAAACTGTGTGAACCATAGTGTAGAAGTAGATGAAGCAAAGTAGTACAGCTGTGCTTCGTCGTAGGCTGCTTGGCAATGCAGGGAGAGGGGTTGCCTTGTAGTAATGGGCGATGCAGTGAAGTGATGCAGTGCCTCTTAGTAGGATGGTAGATGACGCATCTAAGAGGGATTTCCTTGTATATGATACTTGGCTATGCAAGAGGGAGGGGTCTGTGCCTTGTAACATTGTTGGAATGTTGGTGAAGATTTGTAGCATTGGAATATGGCTATGTTCAAACTGAGCCGCTGTCGTTAAGTTGTGCTTCAGAGGAATGGTAGAGTAGTGCTTTGAAGAAGCGTTGAAGTGGATTGTACCCCATTGTGGCCCACCAGATGTTGAGTTGGTGAAATGGTTACACTCTACATTTCTCATGGTTCTTGCCAAGGATTTATATAAAGACCAGTTGGTGTCTTTACTTATCCTAATCTTCATCTATACAAAACACGGTCGCACCCTCCAAGGAGGACTTGGGTGTTGCCAGAATGACTATTTACACATTGGCTGTTGCCATAAGGTCATACACATAGGAAAAGGAAAAATCATCGAGGTGGCTGCTTGAAGATCCAGCATGCCAGCAACACATTGTTGGCTTCTTTATTCCCTGGAGGTTTCTGGGCATCTGGCCCGACATGCAGCAAGGCCTCCTGAACAAGCATTAGTGGCTTCTTTTGATGGGAAAAACACGAAGTCTGGCTGCCAGGTGGTCCAGTGCTGGTTGGACATTGGGTCCTCTCTTGGTCACTTTAGGTGTCATAAACAGCCCCTTGGGAGCATCCATACCATGGAGGGATGTCTTGAGAGTTTGACGGAAAGGCATTGAAGTACTGGTTGCACTAAATGCATGTGCGCATCAAAGGAAACAATAACATATATATAAGGTAACTAAATGAGACAGAGTGAGGGGACTTGGAAACACCTTTACTGTAAATTTCTCCTGCAAGAGTCAAGGCATAAGAGGATTTGGGAAGATTCCAACCAGAAATCATTAACTGGATAAATTCTGTGTGGCTCTAGTCTGCATGGGAGGCCTTAAAGTCCCTAAAGCACTAAATACATATAACTATGCAGTCAGTATCCCATACAGGGATTAATCAACCAAACAACAGAAAACTTACCTGAACTGAGAGAAAGCCGTTCTCCACTTAAATGAAAACCTTTCTTGACACCAACAGACATCCAATATCGAACATCAAATCTCTGCAATTAAATAACCATTGAGAATTACTAAACTACATCCTCATTTTGAAAAGTAAATCACAGCAGCAAAGACTGAGAGAAAAGGGGTTACCTGAAATGATAGTGACAGATGAATTGTACTATAGTGCCGTGATAGCTGAGGTTTCCTGCGGTGAGTATTGTTAAACAAGGGCCCTCGGCGTGTTGGTCTTGTCACACCAGATAAAATGAATTTCAAATTCTCAAACCATCTGTTGGGAGGTGTAGATTACAAATCAGTACAATGGTGCCAAGAAAACAATGTATATAAACGTTGTGACAAGTGAAAGAACTCTTCCTTGGTAAAAGTGAAAACACCACACTCACCTTAGAGTGCTGCCATAAAATAGTGCTTCAATTACTGGAGTAATGATTGTGTCTTCCTTCTTCTGGGTCCTTGTTTCCAGACCAATATTCATATTTAGGTTTTGTGACCTGAACACTCTATATGAATCATGTTCCTGTAAATGAGAAACTTTTACCTCTTCAATATCGAATGCATGATGGAAGCATTTTTTTCTTTTTTTGTATCTAAAAGGGCAGCAACAATTATGGAAAAAATAACAAATGACATACCTGATTACTTGAGTACTCGGGTAGTTTGTCTGGAGCACATGGCATAACAATGTGATGGTCATTAGGGTTTCCACGACAAATCCAGTGTAATTTTACAGTTAGCTATGTATAAAAGAAATAATGACATCAATAACTGAGAATAATACTGAGAAAAATATTTTTCTAGAATATAAACGTAATTAAAACTGAATTCCTTATGCATGAAATCCTGCCATATGATGAATGAAATCTGTCAAGGTGCCTTGAATACTTGAGGATAGGGTCTTCCCTGAGCTGAATACAACTATATTAGTATAAAATCTGTAAGATGTAACCATAGCAGAAACTGAGAGTTAAATTCCCAAGCAAATATGGAAGTTAGGAGCATACACCAGGAGGAGAATAGCTGCTACTGAAACAGTCACCTTTCCCCTGTGCACTCAAGACTGTTAGGGCAAGTAATGGTCACTGCAATCAAGACATTTAAGAATTTTGTTGTGATTCATGTCAGATGACAATGTTCATGTTAAAATGAAACACAGTGACTGCAAAGGAAATGTATATATTCTGAACAGAAAGAAAAAGTATACACTACATTTATGTGTACATTTCAACTATGGGCATGCTAATAATGATAATCACTGCCTCATCTTCCATGGATTGGAAACCTCTAGCCCCACAGTGGCCTCTACAGTTTAAGATAGAACTGGCCAGTAAAGGGTTAATTAACTCTCAATTTAATACATGCATACTATTACACCACCTTCTGACAGTGCACAAGTTTTTGTTTGGCTAAGTAGCGTTAAGAGTAAACCAAGGGCAAATATCAAACTCAGTGAGGATTTTATAATTTTACCACAAAATGAAAATACACACAATTGGGATGAAGGAAAGGGAGAAAGATCCCCCTAATGAAAGAAATAATTGTGACACAGAAAGAAATAAGGGACCAAATAATGAACCTTGATGTCAGAAAATCACACGGCCCAGACAGAACTACAAACTGGATACTAAAAGAATGTATAGATGAACTAATGGAAAAAAAAAATATGATGATAAATTGCTCACTCAAAGGAAAAGTACCACAAGACTGGAAAAAGGCCAATATCATGGCAATATATAAATGGGAAGACAAGGAAGGCCCAACAAACTATAGACTGGTCTCCCTTACAAGCACAATAGCTAAAATATGTGAAAAAGTCATCAAAAGTAGATGGACTAAACATCTGGAAGAGAACAATATACTGAATCCAAAATAATTCAGTTTTAGACAGGGAAGATCATGTGCCACAAACTTGATTTGCTTTTATTCAAGGTTAACAGATATAATGCAAGAAAGGGACAGGTGGGCAAATTGTGCTTTCCTGGATTTACAAAAGGTGTTTGATAAAGTACCACACAAAAACTATTATGAAAACTCAAAACAACAGGTGTACAAGGAAAATTATTGATATGGATGGAAAATTTCTTTCATGGGAGTAAAATGAGAGTGGTGCTTAGAGATAAAAAGTCGACCTGGGAAGAAATGATAAATGTAGTCCACAGGGTTAGTATTGACTCTGACAATGTTTGCTATATATATAAATGACATAGATTAAAGTGTAGAATGTTATATAAACTTCTTTGAAGATGGCACAAAACTACTAAAGAAAGTAAATACAGAAAAAACTGAATTGCTACAGAAGGACCTGCACAAAGTCTGGGAATGGAGCCGAAAGTGGGAAGTGAACTTCAACATTAAGAAATGTAGCAAATAGAGTTTGGAAAAAGTAAAAAAAGAATATCAGGGTAATATAAAATCGATACAAAGGAAGTAAAGAAAGTTAGCTCCAAAAAGGACCTAGGAGTATCACCAAAGACACGTCCCCAGACAAGCATAAATCACCACAAACTTTCCACTTTTCATGTCACTATCTTCAACACTTTTTGTGATCATTTCCACCCTGTTCTCTCCATTTGTAACTTTTGTCACATTTAAGTTTTTCTTAGCCAAGAACATGACTCTTCCACCCTGTTTCTCCTCTCTATTTCTAAGCCAGTGATTATATAATCCGTGTCCAACAATGCTAATAGTGGACCTCTTAATTTTGTCTCCACAATTCCCATTATGTCTGTTTTTTCTTCTGACAGATAATCATTTAGTTAATTTAATCCTGAGATTAATTTATCTAATAAGCCACTTTTAATTTTCTGTTCTCTCCATCTCATTCTCTGTTCCTTTTGTTTCTTTTTTTTCTAATATACCATTTTCTCAGTCCCATGTCAAACACTCTCCAATAGAAATTTTCTCGGTTTCCGTTCTTTTCTCATTTTGTTCGTTAGCTTTACTTCTTAATGTCTTTTCTCTTTCTCTTTCCTCATCATTCATGTCTCTTTTTATCCATATACCTTTATAGTGTTCACTTTTTGCCAGCTTTCCTATTTTTAAAAACTAGTATTTCTTCTGCTACCATTTGTGACCTTAATTTGATCTTTAGGGGTCAATTTCCTCCTGCATACTTTCCCTATTCTATGCACTTCCTCTATTTCCTTTTCTATTTCTTGCTCGTCTTGTACTACTTTTAGAGCTTTTCTTGCCAATTTTTTCTCTCAGGGATCTAATTAGATTGTGTTTTTCCTTTAGACCATATACTATTATATACTTCTTTTTGTTCACTGTATCTCTTACCAAACTTTCTTTTTCCTTAATTACCTGAATGACTGTATCTTTAGTATTCTCCTGCATTTGTTGGTGAGCAATTTCCTTAACCCGTACATCGCCGGGCAAATGTTGTATATACTCCTCCAGTGTCGGAGCCAATTTTTTTTTTAACTTTGTTTAAATAAACTCAAAATTATGTAAAACCAAAAAATCTTGCTTATTTTGATTCACCTTAGCCTACAAGTGGAGAAACTGGGTCAATTTCGTCAAGATATGCATGCAAAAGTTTGGTAGAATATCCATAGACTTTCTTTTGCTCCTCACACAGGCTGAACGAGAGCATCTGTCGTATTTTTTTGGGGAAGCTTCGTTAGAATTTCAGAGAGTGAAGGAATTTGACACGATGTTTCAAGTCAATGTACGGTTCATCCTGGACAGTTATCTGCGATGTGGTCATCCAGCCTCTTCTGGTAGTTTAGAAGGACTGGATGGTGGCCACACCACAGTCTGGCCTGGTGGATTTTGTTGTTTTGGGGGAGAGGGGATTCAGAGGGATGTATATCAGGGGGTCTAGTATGCAGCAATACATGTTTTTCAGTTTGTTGATGGAGCAGTGAGTGACATGATTATAGATATGTTTTTGGAGGCTGGTATCTGATGGTTGTGGAGGAAGAGAATAGAGTATTTGTGTGTGATATAGGTGTTTGGGTGTTGTTTTGATCTTTCTTGGTGTGTGGGCATTGCTATGTAGTGTAGTGGGTGTGCTGTATTTGCAGAGGCTGTGGCAAGTGTTTGTGTGCCTCTTATGTTAGGGTAATCCTTGACTTCAAGGACTTTCATTTCATGTTGCAAATGATGTGCAGGTGTTGTATTTGTGCAGTCTGTAATTGTCTTCAGGGTTTTGTTTTGTATGATCTGTAGGATGTTGTGGCATGTCTTAGTAAGATTAGGGGGACCATGTAAGGCTCGCATAATTCTTTACTGAGTGTATACCTTGTTTGTATACTGTAGTGGTAGTTTCTCTGTTTTGTCCAAATGTTGTTTCTGCAATTGATTTAAGTGCATGAAGTCTAAGTATGCATTTTGTCCCTATGTTTGTGAAGTGTTGTTTGAATGACATGGACGTATTTTATGTTATGCCATGAATCTTGGTGTATGTGTGTGTGGTATGAGAATGTTGTTGATAAACTGGCATGGTATGGATTTGTGTTCCCCTGTCCAATTAGTGAGAAACGTGACTAGATTTGAATGTGGGTATTTTGAGTCTACTTGTAGTGAACCAGATGTTGAGTGGGTTGAGGTATGGTTGCAGTATTTCTGCAGCTTTGTCTTCATTACGGTGTGTACATGTCATTGTTATGTCATCCGTGTGAGAAGAGATTAGTATTTCTGAGGTGTGGAGTGTGGGTATATTGTGCATGCATAGATCAAACATTGTAGGGGATAGAACTGAGCCCTCTGGTACTCCATTCCTAAAGTTTCTGGTATATGATGATTGGCCATTATATGACACATAGGTATTTCTACTGGCCATATGATTGGCTAGCCATCTTTTGGTATTTTTGTGCATACTGGTGTTGTATATTTTGTTTGTGAAATTGTGATGGGGGATGGCATCAAGATTTTACTAATGTCTCATGTTCTGTGTTCTGTGTAGGGGCTCATCTGAAGTGATGCCATCAAAAACAGTGCTGGGATTCAGCAAGGGTGTGTGTGGTGTGAAGAGTTGTAGTATGCAGTGTTTTATGACTTTGTAGTGGGTGCAGAAAAATGGGATTGGGACTTTGTTGGGTTTGGGGATTGTGATGTCCTATGCTTCTAGATGTTAGGTATAGTGCTGTAGTTTGCAATGTTGGTGAGTGCATGTGTGCCATGTGGTCCAAGATGTTTTAGGTGGATATTACTTATGTTTTCAGGGCCACAGGTGGATGAGTGCTTGACACTATGGATTATACACTTCATTTGGCTGTCTATGAAATATGTGTCTATGGGGAAGACTATCATAGTTGAATGATGTGTTGGTTGTCTGTTGGAGGAGAAAGAGGGTCCTGGTGTGGCAGAATCTACGTCATGTGACTAGCCCCCAACCCTAAGAGTTGGAGGCCAAACAACCACAAGAAATCCCCTGCCACCTGCTCTTATGCAGGTGACACCAATCCCTGGGAGCAAATTTGGTTACCCTGGTACCACAATCCTTTTCCCAACAATTACTGGCTTGTTACATCTTCAGCTGTTGCCAGTGGGACTGTAGGCTTTTAATCAATCTAACGATTAAGCATCTCACTGTGAATGATTTTGTCCTGCATTTTTTTTTTTTTTTTTTTTAAAGCAATTACATCTTACCTTCTTTTTGGCTATCCCCCTTTTAAGGGGAAAAAAGCCTTGGTATATGTATGAATGTATGTACATCTTACCTTCAAATTTGGTAAATGAAGAAGTCGTGCATCATCATATTTAGAAGCTGTTCGCACATAGACGTTTAAATCACCCTTGAATATCAATTTTGCTGAAAAGATGGGAGAAAAAACATAATAATCAGTCACATGTATGCCTCAATATATGACTTTTTTTGTTACCAGCTTAAAGTGGTAGGGAGAGGACAGCAGTTGCTGGTGGTCAGCTCTCTATGTGTCAACAAGTGTAAGAAATACAGCTGAACATTGATGAAGAGAGGTCTTGGGTCCAGTCCAGAGACTGGGTTCCAGCCCCTTAAGTCTGAACCTCCTGATGGAGGTGATGGGGTTGACAGGTTTTGAAAATGGGCAGCTTTGCTGTCCACCTTGCAGGACCACTACATACAGGTACCTGTTATTGGTCCCTAGGGGAGAGAGAAACAGGGAAAAGAGGAGGAGAGGTATGAGTGAAAGTGGGAGAGTGGGAAGTGAGAGTGAGACAAAGGGAGAGAGGGAGAGGAAGAGTGTGAGAATGAGAAAGAGAGAGACAGACACTTACCATTAGTCCAGTCCATGGTCAAGTCAGTCCATGTTAGCTCCATTTCTTCTGTTGTGTTATACGGATCTAACGAAGCATGAAGAAGCAGAGTCATTCGCTCAACCATCAAGGTGAGACGACCATGCAGGAGCAAACGCATTTTATCCCACCATGGGAGGGGCATAGAAGGATCTTGTGACGTCTTGCTTATTAGGTTGAATGCTGTATGGTAAGATGCAGTATTTGAAAAAAGAATATATACATGTATATATATATATATATATATATATATATATATATATATATATATATATACACACACACACACACACACACAGTATTACTGAGGTATAATGTAAAAAATCTATCTCAAATCATTAACTATGAAGGCTAATAATTAAAAACATGTCAACTTCCTAAAACAACCAAAAGTCTACTGCAATATCAATTGTACCTGACAACTATATTTTACAAATGCAAGGCAAAGCATGACTGAACTCAAAATGAAATTTGTGTTCAAAGTTGCTTTAGTATCTTCCATATAAACTTGAGAGAGAGAGAGAGAGAGAATAAAATCAAAATTTCACAACATACCAAGACTAACTTGAGACACTGCAGGCTCCCAGCATGGGCCATAGGCTGCAGTGAAAGATTTCACTTCACAGGAGAAATCATGATAGAACTTTAGGGCTGTCATGCTTCTTTCAATACTAACATTAGTCCATGGAGAATCAACTTCTACAATAACAGTTCTGTGTGCTGAAAAGGAAAATACAAATATTAAAGGATAAGTGCATCACAATTTCCAAACCCAAATTTTTCCCTTTTGACTTTTTGATTATATCTATATAAATAGATTTAATTTGTTTTCCCATTGATGGTGGATACCTGGAATAAATTAGATAAGGAAACAGTGTATGTATACACTATTCAATGTTTTAACCCCTTCACTCCGAGCCAAAATCTCGCGGGCAGCATTAGCTGTCAGACGTGCGATGTTGCCTCATAATACTCGCATTGTAAAAAATAAAGTCACTACTTTATTGCTCGTTCTCTCTTTCACCCGTGAATTTTGATAACCATAGAAAATATGATGAACCCAGTTTACAGAGTATGGGGGTCACGCAGGTACAACTACAATAAATATAATCAAGACGCTGACATCGGCATCCTCGCGTACCCACTTGCTCCTCATGACGCCTACGTAGGCATCATCATATCGAAGGGGTTAAGAAAAACTTGATGCTGAAAGATACAAAGACGGATCACCACGAGCATAGCTCCCTTCCCATATAATACAACTAAGTAAATAATCTATTCCAGGTATCCACCACTCTGTGTGGGAAGCTATTCTTTTTCAGGTCCCTTCTATAATTATCCTTTTTGAGTTTCTTTTCATGTCCTCTTGTTTTTCCTGCTGTCCCATTTTGATAAATCCTCTCTATCTAGGATTTCCATTCCTTTCATGATTCTATGAATGGTCAGTAGATCTCTTTCTCTTCTTTGTTCTAGAGTTGGTAGTTCCAATTTGAATAGTCTTTGTTCGTATGTCAATTTGGATAGTGTTCGTGCCATCTTTGTCGTTGCTCTTTGTATTCTTTCTAATTTCTTTGTATTCTTTTTAGTGCTGGGTGTCCATAGTGTTACAGCATACTACAATTTTGGTCTTATCAGCGTAACTAATATTTTCTGAATAATTTCCTCATCCAAGTAGTCAAATGCCAATGTTTGGGAGCAATGCAAATATGGTGTTGAGAGATTTCTATGCTAGAGTAGATAAGCTTATAGAGAGAGTAGTAGGAGGTACAGGGTACAGTATATGAAAACAACTGTAGTGAAGTGATGGTAGGGATGTTTAGAAAGGGAGTAAATGATAGTGAACAGTGTTTAAGGAGAGAGACAAGTATATGTAGGAAAGGGTGGTGGATGAGGAATTAATGGATCAAAGAGTGGAACCCTTAAGCTCAAGATCCCATTCATCCTATCCATCTATCCCATTCTTGGTCTTCCCCACAAGTTCACTCTATCCACCTTTGCCCTTTACATTTTTTTTTTTTTTTGCTAATCTTTCATCACTAATTCTTCCCATATGCCTTAGACATCCTAGTATTCTTTGAGCAATCCTACCTCTTAGTTCTTTTTCCACCACTGTTCTCTACCTTATTTCTCAATTTATCCATCCTTGGAACCATACTTCTCAAACACACTTAAATACCTCCTTTCTGCTTCCCTTAGATTCCAAGGCTCTGCTTTATAGGCACAATTCCTCATTCAGCTTTTTTTTCGGACTATTTCTCAAGACATTTTTCATTCCGCCCAAACACTTGCTTCCCTTACTTTATAATTCAATTCATCCCTACTCCATTCCTCACTATACTTTAATACTTCCTCCTTAGAAGCCATCCATTCCACTTTTCTTACTTCCTTCTCTCTCACTATATTCTATACCTCTCAATTATGCTTGGCATTTATCCCCAAGTAACATATGTATGTGCATATACCAAGGGCTTTTACCCCTTACAAGGGAGGTAGTCAAAGTCAAAAGGCATAATTTCACTCCCACCCATTTCATCCTCTTCCCTCTGTCTTTTCTTGGCTCCTCCTGGATGACTGGTCATCCCTGCATTTCACCCATTGCCATGGGTCAGAAGCAATGCAGCAAGACACAGCACATCCACAGCAAGGCAGTTTTATTTAATCAGCAACTCCCCTCTCCGTCCCCTCATGAAGAAAAAGAGAAGATGGGGAGAAATTCCTTCAGGCTGCATCAAAATATCATTTACACATAACCACTCCCCAACCCCCCCATGTAATATAAATGAAATAGAGCAGGCAAGGTTCCTCCACTCTCTAGCCAAAATATACAAACCTCTCTTTGTAGCTTTCTGTTCAGCTCCAATCAATCTGCCCCATATCTCCAGGTCTGTCATATCCAGAAGGCACTGAGGATAATCCCGAAGTTGAAACTTCCACATTGCACAAGATGCTGACACAAGGCGGCACCATAACGTATTAAACTCCAAACGATCTTCTGGCCATGGGCTGTTCATTAGACAGAAATATATTCAAGCAATTACAAAACATAAATAGAGGTAACAAAAAAAAAAAAAAAAAAAAAAAAAAAAAAATATATATATATATATATATATATATATATATATATACACACACACACACACACACACATACACCAGTGAAGCTGTGGGGTTAAACCAACATGGGCTGTCATGCCTTGCAATGGTATCACTGTCTCACTATACTGTTTTCAGTCCAAGCAGTGAGGCTGCAGACAGGAATGACTACCCACAAGGTGCTAAGATAGGTGGGGCATGAAATGTGTTTTGAGGATGTCATATGCTTCAGACACTTTTTTTTTTCCCTAATTGAGCTAGGACACTTTTTTTTTTAATACTGAAAGTCATGCTCATCTCTGTAGTCATTCCAACCAAGTTTCATTGAAGTCTGTCAACAAATGCTGTACTTACAAAATTAAAACTTCATTTTATTGTGGAAAAATAATCAATATTCAAACTGCTACTAGTTTCCAACTACTTGGATTTGTGCTTTGTTATTTTTTTTTTCTAGGAAATTATTGGGCACGGTTATAATCATGAAAGTACTAAACATGTGTAGGTTCAGTGGCTATATTTTGTTCTACAAATAAAGGGGGAAAAAGCCCTTGGTATATGTATGTACTGATATATTCACCTTCACAGAATATTATAACTGTTTATAATCTAATTTTGTTCTAGAAATTCCAATATTAAACACATCATAAAAATGTCATTCAAAATGTAGAACAAAGTGTCAGCTTTCAGATGAAAAAGAATCATGCAAATAGACCAAACATTGTCAGAACAGTAGTACTTTGTATGTATGTATATATATATATATATATATATATATATATATATATATATGAAAAGGCTTCAAAGTTTACTTTGAAGTTTTTACACTTCAGACATCAATGTAATGGGCATATTCAAGAAATATGTAGATAAATTATTCAATAATTCATTATTCAAGTAAATACATACATACATGCATATACCAAGGCTTTTTCCCCCTTACAAGTGGGGTAGCTAAAAAGAAAAAGGCACAAAATCAATCCCACCCATTCCATCCCTGAATACACTCCACACCCCTCCACCCTCCCTCTTATCTTAGCACCTCCTGAATGATGGGTCATCCCTGCACCTTGTCCACTGCCCTGGGTCAGAAGCAGTGTCGCAAGACACAGCACATCCACAGCAAGGCCGCTTCATTAAATCGGCGACCCCCCCTCTCCGTCCCCCCATTGCATAAAATGAGAGGATGGGGAGAAATCCCTTCGGTCTGCGTCAAATTTTGCTCACACATACTACCTCACCCCCCATCCACCCGCCCATTCCACCTCATGCTATCACAACATCATCCATATACAACCATTCTCCATTCACCCGTCTTCTGTCCTCTCCCGTCCTTCCTCAACAGACATTCCCCTCTTCCCCAAAGCCCCCTTCACCCCATCCATCCACCTCATCCTAGGACGTCCCCTCATGTTCACTCCCTCCACATCTGCCTTCCACACCTTTTTTACTAGTTTTTCTTCACTCATTCTTTCCATGTGTCCAAACCATCCTAATATTCTTTCATCAACCCTATCTCCCAGCTCCTTTTCCACCCCTGTTCTCCTCCTCACCTCCTCATTTCTCACTCTATCTAGCCTAGTAACCCCCATCATACTTCTCAGACACCTCATCTCAAACACATTCAAACTCCTTCTCTCTTCTTCTCTTATGTTCCATGTTTCTGCCCCATACAGTGCTGTTGGCATAATCACTCCTTCAAGTAAATAGTCATTCAAAATGTTTTTAAAGTAGATTGGTAGCCCTTTACTAGTAAACAGCTACCAATCTCTCCTCTTCATGCTTCCTCTCTTACTTATGCTTGATTTTCCCTCCTCTGTTACAAAGGATTAACAGGAGACCTTTTGGTCCATGTCTAGGTTGGATGTGTGTGTGTGTGGGGGGGAGGTAATGATAAACAATAAACAAACAGAAAAATAACAATATTTTATAATAATAAATAAATAAATACATACAAGGGAGGTAGCCAAAAAACAAAGGTATAAAAATCATTCCCACCCATTCCATCCCCAATACA
The DNA here is from genome assembly GCF_046742065.1 of Oratosquilla oratoria. Taxonomy (NCBI): domain Eukaryota; kingdom Metazoa; phylum Arthropoda; class Malacostraca; order Stomatopoda; family Squillidae; genus Oratosquilla; species Oratosquilla oratoria. Next base: position 9,171,693 of record NC_134796.1, on the reverse strand, counting down.
CTCCACTCCCCTCCACCCTTAACCCTCCCTCTTATCTTGGCACCTCCTGGATGATGGGTCATCCCTGTATCTTGTCCACTGCCCTGGGTCAGAAGCAGTCACAAGACACAGTACATCCACAGGAAGGCCGCTTCATTGATTTGGCGATCCCCCTCTCCGTCCCCTCATGCATAAAAGGAGAAGACGGGGAGAAATCCCTTTGGGCTGCGTCAAATTTTTCTCACACATTCTACCTCACCCCCCATCCATTCCACCTCATGCATCACAAAATCATCCATATACAACCATTTTCCATTCACCCATGTCTTCTGTCCTCTCCCGTCCTTCCTCAACAGACATTCCCCTCTTCCCCTTCTCTGTCCCCTCATGCAGCAAAAATTAAGATGGCGAGAAATCCCTTTGGGCTGCATCAAAATTATATTCACACATACTCCCTCCCTCCCCCATCCCACTCCCTTCCATGCATCACAGCATAACCCATACACAGTTATTCTCCACTCACCCCTATCTGTTGTTTTCTTCCTTTCTCAAAAGACATTGCCCTCATTCCCAATGGCCACTTTACCCCATCCATCCATCTCATCCACTATTATCACTATTGGTTCATCTCCTACCCTAGCATTGAGATCTCCCAATACCACTACATTGACATTTCTTCATAAATTCTCTATGCATTCATTTAAATCTATCCAAAAAGCCTCCCTTTCCTCTACACTCTTCTCACTACCAGGACCATATGCATTTACATAAACCAACATCTCCCTTCCCAGTTTTACCTTCATCCACATTAACCTTGAAGAAACCTCCTTCCACATCACCATATGCTTACCTATCTCTTCACTTACTAGTATAGCCACCCCTTCTCTCCTTTGTTCTCTCTTCACTCCAGACACCCTCCCAACTACACTCCCAATCTCAAACTCGCCCCTCCCTTTCAACTTTGTTTCACTCAACACATCCATCTTTCTTTTCACAAACATGCTGCCTATCTCTTTCCTTTTACTTTCATCTGCACCATATCCACACACATTAAAATCCCCAAACCTTAGGGTTCTGGTTGGTAAAGTCCTTCTAGACCCTCATATGCCTTTACTTTTTTTAGGAATGTCCCCTTTGGGGCTATAGAGAGTAGGATGCCTAGTCCTATCCCCGTCCCTTTTTTGTCATCTTTTATGACTCAAGTGGGAACACTTGGTGGCAGTATTCTTTCTCCCCTACCACAAAGTTCAGGAAAAAAGGAAATGAATATTCAGAGAAGTGGTATGGGACAGTATTAAGAGTGGGGAGACAGCATAATGGACATTGGAACAGTCACATTATAATAAAGTAGCATAATTTCTCTATGAATAGAGATTTCCTCTATCACAGACAAAATGATGCATGGCTCTGGTCCATAGGGGTGCCTCATATAGACCCTATAGTGTCAGATGCATGCTACTGAGCAGCTTTTAACCCTACAATAACATGCAACCAATACCCCAGATGGGTAGCATGAAAAAGATACTTTCTGAAAATCTGTCACACAGTGTGATCAAATCAATTTGTTGCACCATGTCTCTCTTACAGACATCTATAACAACTATCACCTGTGCCACACAAAACTGTATATCTACATATCAAGAGCCTTTTTGCCCTTATAAGGGAGGTAGCTAGCCAAGAAGCCAAGACATGCACCCACTCCCATCCACCACCCACTGTTTCCCTCTCATCTTAGCTTTTAGTGGATGTTATTCTGTTGTGCAGTATTCATCAAAGAACTGGGGTAGTAGTAATACACTCTAGTTAACTTACGTGTCAGGATCAATGTCTTGCATGTGTTGCACAACATTGGCAGTGCCATGGAAGGTTGGATCTGCCATAGCAAAGATAACCACATCCTCCATTGTCCATGTAAAGAGCTGGGTTCGCATAGGAGCAGACTCGTACATCTGCAACAGTCGTGGGAGGATTTCATAAGAAAATTAAAAACATGTATGTATGCATGTCTTCTGTTGTTACCTAGTTGTATTATATGGGAAGGGGAGCTATACTCGTAGTGACCCGTCTTTGTATCTCGCAACACCTAGTTTGTTCTTAAATTCTTGTATGGTGTTTCCACGCAATATTGTTTCATCCAGTTTGTTCCAGATATCCACCACTCTATATAGATTTATTTATTTATTTATTTTTTTTTTTTTATTTTTTTTTTTTTTTAAGATCTCTATAACTATCCTTTTTGAGTTTCTTTTCATGTCCCCTTGTTTTTCTTTTATCCCACTTTAATAAGTCTTCTCTGTCAAGGACTTCCATGCCTTTCATGATTCTGTAAATGGCCAATAGATCGCCTCTTTCTCTTCTTTGTTCCAGGGTTGGTAGTTCCAGTTTAGCCAATCTTTGCTTATATGTCAATTTTGAAAGTGTTGCACTTTGGAATCTATTTTCCTTATATTCTTTTTTGTACTGGGTATCCATAGTGTTGCAGCATACTCCAATCTTAGTCTTGTCAGTGTGACTAGTATCTTTTTTTCTTTTTTTTTTACCATTACCTCATCTAAGTAATCAAAAGCCACCTTTATTGATCTTTGTAAATTATATGGTTCTCTGACTACAGTATTTTGTTTATATGCTTGTCTGGGGACATGTCCCTGGTGATAATTACTCCAAGGTCCTTTTCGGAACTAACTTTCTTTACTTCCTTTGCACCAATTTTATATTGTCCTGATATTTTGTTGTTGTTACTTTTTCCAAATTCCATTATACTATATTTCTTAATGTTGAAGTTCACTTCCCACTTTTGACTCCATTCCCAGACTTTGTACAGGTCTCTCTATACTGATTCAGTCTTTTTCCATACTTTCTTTAGTAGTATGGATCGCCTGCAAAGAAGTTCATGTAACATTCTACACCTTCATCCATGTCATTTACATATGTATCAAACATTATTGGAGCCAATACTGAACTCTAGGGGACTCCATTTATCATTTCTTCCCGGGTTGAGTTTTTATCTCTGAGCACCAATCGAGAGAAGCAAGTACAGTACATGCCTTGGGGGATTAAAAAGTGTAATGAGAAATAGACAATTGGGAATGGATGCTAAGAGGAGATTGTATGAAGGAGTGATTGTGCCAACAGCACTGTATGGGGCAGAAACATGGAACATAAGAGAGGAAGAGAGAAGGAGTTTGAATGTGTTCGAGATGAAATGCTTGAGAAGTATGATAGGGGTTACTAAAATGGATAGAGTGAGAAATGAGGAGGTGAAGAGGAGAACAGGGGTGGAAAGGGAGTTTGGAGATAGAGTTGATGAAAGTATTGGGATGGCCTGGACACATGGAAAGAATGAGTGAAGAAAGATTAATAAAAGAGGTGTGGAAGGCAGAGGTAGGAAGGAATAAACATGGGGGCCAACTAGGATGAGACGGATGGATTGGGTAAAAGGGGCACTGGGAAAGAGGGTAATGTCTGTTGAGGAAGGATGGGAGAGGACAGAAGATTTTTATGAAAGTAACAGTTGCTGACAAGACTGACGAGTTAAACACCATATGAGGATGGAGCCTATATTTGTACGATGTTTCGCTTATTACACCTTTTTCGAGTACTTGAAAAAGCTGTAATAAGCAAAATGTTGTACAAATAAAGGCTCCGTCCACATATGGTGTTTAACTCATCATGACAGACGATAGGGGTGAATGGAGAATGGTTGTATATGGATGATGCTGTAATGCACAAGGGGGAGTGGATGGGTTATGGGGGCTGAGGGAGCATGTATGAGAAATAAACTGACACAGCCTGAAGGGATTTCTCCCCGTCTTCTCATTTTCTGCATGAGGGGATGGAGGGGGGGGGGGTTGCCTATTTAATGAAGCAGCCTTGCTGTGAATGTGCTGCATCTTGCAACACTGCTTCTGAACCAGGGCAGTGGACAAGATACAGGGATGACCCATCATCCAGAAGATGCCAAGATAAGAGGGAGGGAAGAGGGTAGAGGGGAATGGAATGTGTAGGGGATGGAATGGGTGGGAGTGGTTTCTATGCCTTTGATTTTTAGCTACCTCCCTTATAAGGGGGAAAAAGCTTTTGGTATATGTATTTATGCTTTTAGAAAGAATTTTCTGAGTTTCACAAAATCCATTTTGTTATACATCAGTCTTCCTTTTCTGCGTTTCTCATTTCTCCCCAGATATATTTCCTCTTTTAGTTTGAGCTCAAATAGTATGTGATCACTCTTCCCAATTTGTGCTTTGTATTCCATTTTATCCACAATTTCTGGCTCTGACATAAATATTCAGTCTAGTCTTGATGGTTCTTCATTATTTCTACATCTTGTATTATTTTTTACCCAGTGAGTCATTGTGTATTCAATGGTCATGTCCATGTGTCTTCTGTGTTGTGATTACATCAGGGGCAATTTGAGTCTGTGGGCAGATCTATTCTGTTTTAGCATTGCTTAAATATGTAGTACAAAAATGACATACATATATCAATTTTTTTTCCCCCTTACAAGGGAGGTAGCCATAAAACAAAGGCACAAAATCCACTCCCACCCATTCCATCCCCAACATATTCCACTCCCATTCACCCCCTTCCCTCCCTCTTATCTTGGCTCCTCCTGGATGACAGGTCATCCCTGCATCTTGCTCGCTGCCCTAGGTCAGAAGCAGTGTCACAAGACACAGCACATCCACAGCAAGGCCTCTTCATTAAATCAGAGACCCCCCTCTCCATCCCCTCATGCAGAAAAAGAGAAGATGGGGGAGAAATCCCTTTGGGCTGTGTTCACACATACTCCTTCACCCCCCATATCCCCCACCCACTCCCTTTCATGCATCACAGCATCATCCATAAACAATCATTCTCCATTCACCCCTCTCTTCTGTCTTCTATCCTTCCTCAACTGACATTTCTATCTTTTCCAATGCCCCTTTTACCCCAATCTATCCATCAATGTTCACTCTTCCTACCTCTGCCTTCCACACCTCTTTTACTAATCTTTCTTCATTCTTTCAATGTGTCCAAACCATCCCAATACTCTTTCATCAACCCTATCTCCCTACTCCTTTCCCACCCCCATTCTCCTCCTCACCTCCTCATTTCTCACTCTATCCAGCCTAGTAACCCCTATCATACGTCTCAGGCACCTCATCTCAAACACATTCAAACTCCTCCTCTCTTCTTCTCTTATGTTCCATGTTTCTGCCCCAAACTGTTGGCACAATCACTCCTTCATACTATCAAAATGGAAGGAGGACTTTTTGCATGGAAGAAAAAAAGAGGGTAGTGCTCAGAGACTAATTCTACTTGGGAAAAGGTAATTAGTGGAGTCCCACAAGGATCAGTCCTGGCTCCAATAATGTTTGCCATTTATGTGAATGACATGGACAAGGGAGTGGAATGTTACATAAGCTTCTTTGTAGATGATGCAAAATTGTTAAAGAAGGTGAGTAATGAAGCAGACAGTGACTCTTTACAGGGAGATCCATACAGGGTTTGGGAATGGAGTCAAAGTGGGAAGTGGAATTCATCATAAAAAATGTAGCATAAAGGAATTTGGGAAAAGTAAAAAAAAAAAAAAAAGGACATCAGGAAGACATGAAATTGGTGAAAAGAAGTAAAGAAAGAGGGATCTAAAAAAAAGACCTGACAAACATATAAACAAAATTGTTGGTGAAACCTATAACTTACTAAGATCAATAAAAGTGGCTTTTACCTACTTGGATGAAGAAATGGTAAAGAAAATATTAGTCACATCGATATGGCCTAAATTGGAGTATGCAGTGACACTATGGTCACCTTGTACAAAAAAGAATATAAGGAAGATTGAGAGAATCTAGAGAACAGCTATAAAGACGGCCCCAGAGGAAAGATTATTAAAATTGGAGTTGCTGACTCTGGAACAGAGAAGACAAAGAGGTGACTTGCTGACCATCTACAGAATTATGAAAGGCATAGAAGTCCTTGATAGAGAACACTTATTAAACTGGGATAAGAAAAACACAAGAGGACAATTTTAGAAGAGACCTGAAAAAGAACAGCTTTCCCCACAGAGTGGTGGTTGTATGGAAGAAATTAGATGAAAAAACAGTGTGTGTAAAAACAATACAAGAATTTAAGAGTAAACTGGATATGGAGAGATACATAGACAGGACACCACAAGCTTAGCTCCCCTTCCCATAAGATACAACTTGGTAAATACAATCTCTTCTTAGCATCCAGTCCCAAATGTCTGTTTCTCATTACACTTTTTAACCCACCAAGGCATTAACCTGCTTCTCTCAATCTACATTCTACCTCCACCTCCACTCCTCCCTTTCCCATCACATTCACACCCAAGTATCTAAAACTATCCACTTCCTCCAGTCTCTCTCCCTTAACCCCTTCCATACGGTGCCGCACACGTAGGCGTCATGGACTTAGATCTCGGTGGCAGCAGCCAATGCCAGCCGTACGACGTGTCGTAATAATACTCACATCATAAAATATAGTCACCGCTTATATCGATCGTTCTCTCTTCACCCGTGAATTTTGATAACCATAGAAAATGCGATTACAAAAGAATTAGAAAGAATGTCATTATGGAGGGGCGACTACAATAAATATAATCAAGACGCCGATATGGCAGCCTCGCGAATACACTCGCTCCCCATGACGCCTACGTGTGCGGCACCGTATGGAAGGTGTTAATACTCACTTCCAGTCTGCTGCCACTTTCTCCCCTTGTACATCTCATCACCTTACATTTACCCACATTTATCTTCAACTTCCTTCTTTTGCACACCTTCTCAAACTCTGTCACTAATTTCCTCAATCCCTCCTCTGATCCTGCCACAAGTGCAGTGTCATCAGCAAACAACAACTGGCTTATCTCCTACTTTTCTCCATTTCCTTTTACCATCGTCAATCCCCAACCCATTACCCTTGCATTTACCTCTCCACCACCCCATCATGTATAAATTAAACAGCCAAGGTGACATAACACATCTGAAAATATACAGCTTGTTCAATAATGTAAATTTATCTTACCTGTTTAGATCTCTTAATATATGTTTGGCAGTTTTTCTCTTGCAAGCTTTTATACAAAGCCTCAATCTTCCCTGCAGGTATGAACAACACCGTCTTCCTTAATTCTTCTATCTGCAAATGTTAAGAAATTAGTTTGTGGAAAACTGGTTAATTTTTTTTTTCTTAATTATTTTTTAATAATTTGGAAAAAAAATAAAATATATATATATATATATATATATATATATACACACACACACTTAATATATATGGAAATGCCTATTTAGAAAAAGAAATTGTTAAAATAAATATTAGTCACACTAATAAATCATAGACTAGAATATGCTGCAACATTATGGTCACCCAGTACCAAAAAGAATATAAAGAAAATTGAAATAATCCAGAGAGCAACCACGAAAATGGCCCCAACACTTTCAAACCTGTCATATGAGGAGAGAATGGCTAAATTGTAATTACTGACTTTGGAACAAAGAAGACAGAGGTGACCTACTGGCCATCTACAGGATCATGAAAGGCACGAAAGTCTTTGATAAAGAGGACTTACTAAATTGGGAAAAGAGAAACACATGAGGACATGAAAAAAAACTCAAAAAGCATTATTATAGAAGAGACCTAAAAAAAAAAAGTTTCCACACGGTAACATCTGGAACAAACTGGACAAAACAATAGTGTGTGCAAATACCATACACGAATTTAAGAGCAAACTAGACACTGCAAGATATAAAGATGGGACACCATGAGCATAGCTTCCCTTCCTGTAAGATACAACTAGATAAATATAAGTTGTTCATCATAGTGACAACACGCATAAATTGGAGCTCCTGGAAAATACTTTAAAAATGAAAAGTCTTAACAGTGATATAATTACAGAATACCTAGGGTGTGATATATGGGAAGGGACGTGCTCGTGGATACCTGAAATGGTTAATTTACAATGTAAATATTATGTAATTGAAGTAAAATGGAAGAAAACAGTAACAGACCAGAGAAACCCCAAGATGATTGTCCATTGCAATACAATATAAACATGTACCCAGAGCCATCTACCAGTGCAAGGGCGAAGCAAAATGTAAACATAGGTTTCAGATAACTGGGAGGCACAAAAAGGTTTCTACTTGATAATGGCAATGAGGGTCATTTCTCTGGATTTAGTGGGTATGAAAGAAGAATTTTTAACCACTTCAGTACGGGACTTAAATCTCGCGGGCAGCAGCCAATGCCAGCCGTATGACGTGTCGTAATAATACTTGCATCATAAAATATAGTCACCGCTTATATCGATCGTTCTCTCTTTCACCCGCGAATTTTGAAAACCACAGAGAATGGGATTCAGGGCACATTTGGGAGAATGTAAAAACAGAGGGGCGACTACAATAAATATAATCAAGACGCCGATATGGCAGCGTTGCGAATCCACTTGCTCCTCATGACGCCTACGTGTGCGGCACCGTATGGAAGGGGTTAATGGAGTTACAGACATAGAGAGGGACATGAGAAATATGAATCATGAAAACAAAAAACTCGATCTATGGAAGATGATTAAAGTCCAAAACAAGGAAGTGACTTAAAAAAAGTAAACACTGAAATAAAAGAAAAGGTAAGTGCACTAAAAAAAGAACTGGCTGAGTAGTTGTAGTATCATATGGCTTTCTTACACCTCCAACTTTGTATTTGCTAGCCAGTCTATGAATGTTTGATTTCCTTCATAGATAGTCTGGTAACCCCCTGGCACTGCTGTGATTGGGCAGTGCAGTACGAGATGGTCTGTATCTTGGGGTGAATTATGACAAGATGGGCACATTGGGGAGTCTTTGTAGCCCTAGCGATGCAGGTTAACGGCTGTTTTGCCTTGTTGTGAAATTTCAACTGGCTGAGTTAAAATATGAGAATGAGAGGGTGAAAAATAATGAAAACACAAATAATGAGACCATAAGGAAAGAGGTGGATGAATGGATAAAAGCAATGACCGTGGAAGCGGGAAAAGCATAAGAGAAGATGATTTGCAACAAATCAGGAATGATTGGAAAAAAGACAAAGAAGATAAGGTAATTCTTAAATAAATAGTTCATGGACATATGCAGGAGAAGGCCAAAGATGCTGTCATTAAGGTAATTAAAAAGAAAGTCTAGTAAGAGATACATACGTATACCAAAGGCTCTTTTCCTCCTTACACGGGAGGTAGCCAAAAGAAAAAGGCATAGAAACCACTCCCACCCATTCCAATCCCCTACATACTCCACTCCCCTCCACCCTCTTCCCTTCCTCTCATCTTGGCACCTCCTGGAAGTGCTAAGAAAATGACAGAGTAAGAGATACAGTAGACAAAAAAATAGTGTGTAGTAATATATGGTCCAAAGGAAAAAGATAACCCAACTTGGTTCCTGAGAGATAAAGAGGACAAAGAATTGGCAAAAAATGTTCCAAAAAAAGTACAAGATAAAGAACAAGACAAAGAAAAGGAAATAGAGGAAGTGCACAGGATGGGTAAATATGCAGAAAGAAAAGGAAAAAGTTGACCACTAAAAATCAAATTAAGGTCACAAATGGCAGAAGAAATCTTGGGAAGAACAGGAAAATTGGCGAGACACGCACAATATAAAAACATGTGGATAAAAAAGAGTCATGAATGAGGAAAAAGAAAAGATTAAGACATTAAGAAATGAAATTTGAGAGAGAGAAAAGGACATAGACTGAGATAATGCATTTCTATTGGAGAGTGTTAGATATGAGACCAAAAAAAAAAAAAAAGTCCAAAGAACAAGATAGAGGGACTAGGAAATTAAAATTAGCTTACACCAACATGGCTGGATTAATATCAGGATTAAACAAACTAAATAATTACCTCTGAGAAGCAAAACCAAGACATAATGGGAATTGTGGAGACAAAATTAAGGGGGTCCATGAGTACCAAACAGTATTGGACATGGATATAATCACCGACTTAGGAATAGGGAGGAGAAATAAGGTGGAGTCATGTTCCTGGTTAAGAAAAACTTAAATGTGACAAAATTTACAAGTGGAGAAAACAGGGTGGAGATGACCACAATAAGAGTTGAAGATAGTGACATGAAAAGTAGAGAGTTTGCAGTGATTTATGCGCCCCCTAAAAACAAGGTCTTGGAGACAGATTGTCCCAAAATGTTAGATGATACATGATCTTCATTAAATGAGATGCTGAAGTATGGAAATAAAGCAATACTCACGGGATATTTTAATTGCAAAGAAATCTGTTGGGGAGATATGACAGTAAAAGGTGAAGAGGATCAATGGAGAAATGTATTACTCAACATGACTATAGAACATACAATGACACAATGGGTAAAAGAAAACACTAGAATTAGAAATAATGAAGAACCATCAAGGTTAGATTTATCATTTATATCAGAACCTGAAATTGTAGACAAAATTGAATACAAGACATCAATTGCAAAGAGTGACCACATACTATTCATGTTACAACTAAAGGAGGAAATATATAAAAGGAGAAATGAGAAATACAGAAAAAGAAGACTGATATATAGTAAAACGGACTTTGAGAAACTTAGGCAGTAATTTCTTAAAGCGAACTGGGAAAAATTCTACAAGGAAGAAACACAGGTGGGAGGAAAATGGATGATTCTGATAAAAATTTATAAAGAAACAGTGGATAAATATGTCCCAAAACAAAAACAGAAAAAGGTGTATATTGAGTGCTGGTTCAAAAGAAGGTGCAGCAAAGTGAAAGACATAAGAGATAAAGGTTGGAAAAGATGGAGAAAAGATATAAAACCTAGAAAGTGGCAAATATATATTAATCAAAGGAATGAATATGTAAAAATATGCAGGGAAGAAAAAAGAAACTATGAAAAAGGCATAATAGAAAAATGTAAAGATCAGCCAAAACTCTATATGTAAATGGTAAACTAAAAAATAAACAGGAAAGAGTGAAACTATGCCAAGGGAATACGGAATACACAGAAGATACAGAAATGGCTGAAGTCATGAGCAAACACTTCAAGTCAGTTTTCACAAGAGAAAAAAATGCAACATCGGGATGAAAGGAGAGAAGTGACCCCCCCAACCCCCAGGGAAATAATAGTAACATGGAAAGAAATAATGGATCAAATAATGAACCTTGATGTCAGAAAATTGCATGGACTGGATGGAATAGCAAATTGGATATTAAAAGAATATAAAGAACTAACAGACAAAATATATAACATAATAAGTTGCTCACTCAAAGAAAGAAAAATACCAGAAGACTGGGAAAATGCTGATAGTGTACCAATTTATAAAGGAGGAAATAAGGAAGACCCAACAAATTACAGACCAGTTTCCCTTACAAGCACAGTAGCTAAAATTTGTGAAATTTTTTATAAAAAGTGGATACATAAAACATCTGGAGGAGAATAATATACTAAATCTGAGACAATTCAGATTTTGACAGGGATGATCATGTACCACAAATTTTACCTGTTTTTACTCAAGACTAGACATAATACAAGGGACGGATGGGCTGAGTATGCATTCCTAGATCTACAAAAAGCTTTTGATAAAGTCCCTCACAAAAAAATATTAAGAAAACTGGATTCCATAGGAGGGATACAAGGTAAACTATTGAAATGGGTGGAGGACTTTTTGCATGGAAGAAAAATGAGGGTAGTGCTCAGAGATAAGAGTTCTACTTAGGAAGAGGTAATTAGTGGAGTTTCACAAGGATCAGTATTGGCTCCAATAATGTTTGCTATCTATGTGAATGACATTTGCAGATGATGCAAAATTGTTAAAGAAAGTGAGTTCCGAAATAGATTGTGACTCACTACAGAGAGATCTGAACAGGGTCTGGGAATGGAGTCAGAGGTGGGAAGTGGAATTCAACATTAAGAAATGCAGGATAATGGAATTTGGAAAAAGTAAAAAAAAGTTAAAAAGGGATATCAGGACAATATAAAATTGGTAAAAAGGAAGTAAAGAAGGCGGGATCTAAAAAAGACCTGGGAGTGATCATCATAAAAGATATGTCCCCTGACAAACATATAAACAAAACAGCCTTTATTTATTTGGATGAAGAAATAGTAAAGAAAATACTAGTCATACTGATAAGGCCTAAATTGGAGTATGCATCACTATGGTCACCCAGTACTAAAAAACAATATATTGAAGATTATGAGAATCCAGAGAGCAACTATGAAGATGGACCCAACACTATGAAAAATGTCATGTGAGAAAAGATTATCAAAACTAGAACTACTGACTCTGGAACAAAGAAGAGAAAGAGGTGACTTGTTGACCATCTACAGAATTATGAGAGGTATGGAAATCCTTGATAGGGATGACTCACTAAATTAGGATAAAAGAAACACAAGAGGACATGGAAGGAAACTCAAAAAGGACTGTTATAGAAGCGACTGAAAAAAAAAAGCTTTCCCAAAGAATGGTGGATGTATGGAACATACTAGATGAAACAATAGTGTGTAAAAAAAATACAAGATTTTAAGAGCAAATTAGATATGGTGAGATACAGAGACAGGACACCACAAGCATAGCTCCCCTTCCCGTAAGATACAACTAGGTAAATACTCACCCTATCATTCAGTGCTTTAAGGCGTTTACAGCTTTCCTGATACTCGTCTTCTATCAGCTCATAGTTATATCTCAGCTTTACTTCAAATGGATCATCACACACTTCCATGACCCATTTCCGTACCTATACATGCAAGCTAAATGAGTGAAGAACATTCGACATATGAAAATAGTATAAACATTCACTTATAAATCACAACGAGCTAAGTTGTACTACCTACCCTAATGACAAGGTCAGCAGGAAGAGATGATTCTGCAGTAAATACTTTTGGTTTTATATTATGTACATATTTGATCCACTTCACAACAGACATGAGGGAATCGCTGAAGGCCTCAGAAAAATAATACTGATGTGGAAATGTGGTAGTCCATGTGTCTAGAGTTAATTTCCTAGGAGGTAAACAAAATTTTAAATATTACAGCAACATATATAACTTATTCATGACAATGACACAAAATGGTAATTTAATTTTCAACAGCAGACAGACAGTGCAGAGTAACCTAAATCAATAAAACATCTGGGACAAAAAGACTCTACAATAGAGTACTCCAAGGAGGAATACTCTCACCTATGTTATTTATATTTAACCTTTTCACAAGCAATCTCATGCAGCTAAGAACATACAAGCCTATTTATACAAACTAGAGCAACGGATCAGAAATAATAGGTTGGAAGCCCCATCCAATAAATCACCAGCAACACTGCCCATGACAGATAACCATGAATCAAAAAAACATCCAATAGTGACATTAAATAACCAAACCCTTCCATAACTCGCATGATTTTCAGGTTATGCATCATAGACCTGACACAAAAAATAGAACAAAATAAATAAAAATAAATAAAATAAAATAAAACTCCTAAAATCAGTTACAACAGAAGGAAACTTTAATCACAGTTAACAAACAATTCATAAGAACCACACTCCCACGGCTTGGTTTTCAACAATCAGGGAATCAAAGACAATCAACAAACTATACAAATTCTACGAGGAAGATTTTTGTTTCTGTGTGCTGGTGTTTTATTAGGGTGGTCAAAGGGGGAGGAGGGAGAGCTAAGAAAAGATCCAGTGATGAAGGAATAAATAATACAGGGTCTAACAGATAAATCCGTACAACTTCTTATCACATGTTTTAAGATTAATATCTCGGGTTATAATAAACAGAGAGTTATGAAATTTTCAGTATATTTAGAAAAGGCAATAAGAACAATGATTTCATTCAATGTAACCACCTTCAGCTGTTATGACGCTTTCAACGCGTTTACGAATCTTGGATACAGCGTTGATGATCTCAGACTTTGATAATGAACCCACAGCCTTCTTGATGTCTGTCTTCAGGGTTGTTATACTTCTGTGTGGCTTGTCACATGCCTTGGCCTCAATTCGCGCCCAAAAATAATAATCTAAAGGGTTTAGGTCTGGCGAATTTAAGGGCCACAACTCTTTGTTCCAGAACTGCACATTTGACCCTTCGAGAAGGTTGGTGGTCCTCTTCGCTGTGTGGGCTGGAGCCGAGTCTTGTTGGAAGACAAACTGGTTGCCACTAGCCTTATCTTTCATCCAGGGTATTATTTTCTCTTCTAGAACTTTGCAATAGACAACGGCATTGACTTTCTCCTTGTTGTTGAAGAAGTGAGTGAAGACGTCCCCCTCAGTTGACACCACACAGAGCACCATGACACTTGCTGGTTTCTTCGTCGTTGTCTTGTGTTGAACCTCTGAGGATGAGGAGGCTATCCAGCGATCATTCCGCTTATTGAAAGTCGCATCAACCGTGAAAATCTTGTCGGAAAAAAACTTGATGACTGAGCCATTCAACTTCATCCAGTTCAACAGCTTTTGGCACCTGGTCAAGCGGATTTCTTTCATTTTTCGTGTCAAAAGATGTCTTTTTCCTTGTGAGAATGAGGTTAATCCCAATTTCTTTAATGCTCTGTGAATTGTCATTGTGCTGACACCTCTCTTCTTTGTCAATGTCGATAATGGTAAGGCTGGATTTGCATTGACACTTCTCTTGAGACCAGCTAAAAAGCGAGGTGTTAGAATTCTGCCCCTTCTGGGCTTGTGAGCAGCTCGTTGGTCTTCGCCGGTCTCATCAAAACGTTTACAAACATCGTAAACAGTTTGTCTGGAGTATTTTAGCATCCTTATTATGGCGCTAGGAGTGTGACCCGCGCGACGAAGTTCGCATATGGCTGAACGTTTGGCTTGTTCCATTGCTTAATGTTTATTGCACCGGTGCTAGTATACAACTGGCTAAATTATTAGACAAATGGAAGTATCTGGAAACAATCAGAATTGCCATATGTTACTTTTTAAGTGCTTAAAACCTCTTCAAAGTTTGTACGGATTTATCTGCTAGACCCTGTAATTCCATTAGCTTGGAAATCTATCTATATACCAAGGTGTTTTTCCCCCTTATATGGGAGGTAGCCAAGTCAAAAGACATGTACCCACTCCCACACATTCCACTCCCATCCACCACTCTTTTCTCCTTCTCATCTTAGCTCCTCGTGGATGACAGGTCATCCATGTATCCCATACAATGCAGCGAGACACAGTACATCCACAGTAAAGCCATTTCACTTAATCAGCATCCCTCCACCCTGTCCCCTCATGCAGAAAGAGAGAAGATGGGCTGCTACATCAAAATATAACTTATACATAACCACTCCCTACTCTCCTATCCCCATCCCATCCCTTTCTTGCATCACGGTATCGTCTATACACAGTTAATCTCCACTTAACCCATACGTTGCTGGGCGAATGTTGTATACTGTATACTCCACCCCCCACCACCGCTTCAGCGTCAAAATAAATCTTTTATTGCTTAAATCAATTCAAAATAATGTAAAACCAACAAATCTTGCTTATTTTGATTCACCTTAGCCTAGAAGTGGAGAAACTGGGTCAATTTTTTCAGAGATATGAGTGCAAATATTTGGTAGTAAACCCGTAGACTTTCGCTCATAACATGGGTTGAACGAGGTCACATTTTTTGGGGGAAGCTTTGTTAGAATTTCAGAGTGAAGGAATTTGACATTTATGATGTTTCAAGTCAATGTACAGTAGCCCATAATAGTCTGACACTTACGGAAAACGTGTTTATAAATAGTTTTTGTGGAGTTTTTGGCAAATATTTATCACTTTGTTATGTGATAAATTGATTTTCGGTATCTTTTTTTTTTTTTTTATAATTTCATGGAGGATAAGTGATTGTGGTGCTTCCTATTGTTTTGGTAAATGTTTTAGTAAGCATCCATCACACCATTATTGCCCAGCCACATTTTGTATTCCACATTAATTACAAAAATTGGCAGTGCGAAATTGCCAGTTCTATATGTCAGAATATGTACTAAATAGCACCTGCCAAACTGTTGAAGTACAACTTCACGTCCTCATACTTCATTTCATAAATTATGTCCTAAAGGCCTATTCTATACCCCAAATTACCCCCCCCGAAAAATTGCTGCCAGGGTTGCCAGTTTTGTCAATAAATAAAAAAAATTAGGTGCCTTTTATAGTCAAAGAAAAGGGCTACTTGGTCATTACCACCGATTTGACCCTCAATGTAATGCCTATTTTTGGCAAATTTTTTGAATTGCTGCATACAATGTATGCTGCTAACACTCAATCCATAAAACAATTGCGGCATACGATGTATGCCGCTGACACTGTAGGGGTTAACCCTATCTCCTGCCTTTTCCCTTCCTTGCTCAACGGAATTACCCTCTTGCTCAACACCCGTCACCCCATCCATCCATCTCATCCTTGGTTGTCCCCTTAAGGGGGTACGCGACACCTGGGGGGGTGAATTTGGTCAAGATATGTGTACATACATCATTCTGCTTCACCTAAAATGTAGGCAATATGGATACCTATTTACCTGAGAAGTTTCAGCTCTTTACTCTAAATATTTTAGAAAATGACCTCCAGGTGTCGCGTACCCCCTTAAGTTCACTCTTTTCACCTCTGCCTTCCACTATTTTTTTTTACATTCTTTCTTCACTCATTCTAGTGTCCGAACAATCCCAATACTTTTTCATCAACCCTATCTCCCAACTCTTTTTCTACCTACGCTCTCCTCCTCACCTCCTTGTTTCTCACTCTATCCAACCTTGTAACCACTACCATACTTCTCAGACGTTTCATCTCAAACATAAACTTTTCCTCTCCACCTCTTTTGAATTCCATGACTCTGCCCTGTTCAGTGTAGTTGCCACAATCACCCTTTCATATTATCTCTTTGCATCCATTCCCAAATGCCTATTTCTCATTACACATTTTAATACCCCATAGCATTTAATTATTCCTCTCAATCTACAGTTTACTTCAACCTCCACTCCTCCCTTTGGAAATAGTTTATGTTATTACAAATGGATTGATTTCAACAAGATCAGAAAAGGATGACAATACAGAAAGAACCAGAGTATGTGTTTGGCTGAGATCAAGCTTAATGGAAATATTGATATTCAGGTAGGAAAATGAAAATACAATATATGGGAAAGGGAAAAAAGAGATAAAATAGGAGTGTCCATGGTGGTGAAAAAGTATAAAGGTGAATGAAATAGTAATGGAGGGCAAGGCCGAGAGGATAATTAGGAAAATCATAATGGAAAGAAATGAAGAAAGAAATTTTACAGTGACATATATCCTGCCAAAGGCAAAAGCATGGATGAGGCAGACTATAATAAATTAATGATAAATACAGCAGAACAATAAAAAAGTGAAAAGGTCAATAATATAACATTAGGGGGGAAATTCAATCAAAGGTAAGTATAAGTAAATACAGAATCATGAAAGGCATGGAAGGCCTTGACAGAGAAGGTTTACTACAGTGGGATAAAAGAAAAACAAGAGGACATGAAAAGAAACTCAAAAAGGATAGTTATAGAAGAGATCTGGAGAAAAAAAAAAGTTTTCCACACAGAGTGGTGGATGTATAGAACAAATTGGACAAAACAATAGTGTGTGCAAAAACCATACAAGAATTTAAGAACTAGATGCTGAGAGATACAAAAATGGGTCACTACAAGCATAGCTCCCCTTCCCATATAATACAACTAGGTAAATACACAAATCCACAAAATCTCATCTTTAAATTTTAAACTAATTGAAACCCAGAAACTAAACAAAATTACCAAGCTCTATTTTGTTTTTGTGTGAGTTCTGGAAAAGATTCCCTTTCTTCTTTCACCTCCTTCGATAGAAGTGTTCTTGCTAGCTTAGCTCCTGTCAGAGTTATAATCTGATGGTCATCAAAGTGAATCTGCAACATTAATCATATTATATCATACACCATATTTTTTTCATACAAAATACAATGATAAGCATATCCAAACAACAATTCATCATTGTGTATCAATACTCTCTCACCTGCAACTCTTCTGTTTGGCATGAAATTCGTCCATGTGCCATCAGGTAGGTTATATCACCTATTTTGGAAATAAAACCCAATTATAAATATCATATTGCATGTTCTAAAACACCTTGACAATAATAATAGTAATTGTTGCTTTTAGTTTTACAGTGAGACCTCTCATTAACGGATGTTAATTAGCTGTGTTTGTGGTGTTTTTGCTGTGTTTTTGGTGCTGTTGCTTAGTGCTGTGCAATCACTATGCCACCCAAAACCCACTCCAAATCAACGGATTATTCACATCAACGGACACCGTTACCCCCTTTTAGTCCGTTAATGAGAGGTCAATCTGTATTAACTAGAAACCCGCAACCCCACAGTGGTTAACACAAGGGCGGAGGTTTGGAGAGTGGAGGATATGTGGGACATGAACCAGTTGCTGTTTGGAGGATGACACTACTTATGTGGCTGGGTGAGAGAATGGTCTATGACAGACCCTGGGATGGTGTGTAAAAAGAAATAGATGAGAAACTCATATCAAGAGGTGCATGGCTGCAGCTAAAACTGTCACCTTTGCCCAATGTGGTTGGACTGTTCGGGCAGGTAGCAATCACTGTGGAACTGCAGGTTTCCAATCAGTGAAGATTCAGGAAACTGTTATCAGTATTATTGTTACCCTAAAAGAATGGTGCAAAGGAAAATCACAGTAAAACTGATGTTTAGATAGCTTTATACTCTATTGAAATGCTATCATTACTATAATAGTTTAAAACACCAAAAGAATTACCACTTGCCTAGTTTAAAGAACATCTGATGTTTCTTAGACAATATTGCTCCAATTCTGACATCACCATTAGCAATGAGTTGCAATTGAAGTGATGTACTAGTAGTTTCATAATCTCCTTCTAAGTTGACAGATGGATTTGAATTTTCAATGGAGCCCCACCTGGAATTGTCTAAACAAGTACCATCAAAACATTAGAATCCTTTACTGTGCAAGTACTTAGAAAATGTCAAACACAGAATAAATAGTTATTTCCAGAGATTTTCTTACCCTTTAAGTATCTAAGGTCTGTTATAAAGCCTTTAATTTCCTCTACCAAAGTGAGAATCATCATGTGCGTAGTACTAGACCATATTAATTGCAGCTGTTCACCGGCATTTAGCAAAATTTCTCCACCTACATTCTCAATAGAAGCTTCTTTCATGAGACCAAACTCTCCCTGAATAGAATACACAGAAAAAGTCTTACACAAAAGTATAAATGCACTATAAATAAAATAATCATAGCAAACTCATACTTTTCATTCATCCACCTCACAAAATCAGTTTTACACAATATGAACATATTACAATAAAAATATTCATATTTTCCTCTTGTTCACTTGAACATATACATGTATTTCTTAACTTACTTTGACTTCTGAAGACTTAATACAATTATAATGAGTTCCTGCTGGAACAAATCTTTGGCATTTGGTTCCTTTCACTGTAGTTATGGACCGTCCACTGGTCCATTTGATTTCCAGGGAATCAACACGAGCCATTAAAGAAACTGTAAATTCAAATTCAAATTGAAAGTTACCAAAACTTCAGTTCAGAAATTTTATGAATTTCTATCTAAATAATTCAGGTGAGGGATAAACTTAGAGAAAACAGGGACTCTATTGATTAAAACCTCGTTTTAGCTTGTTCAAATCTCTGCTGAATCAAACTGCATAGTATTGGCCAGAAAAAATATAACAAGTATATAACTGTGATTCACTGGAAAAACTATTGGACAAAGTAAAAATATAGTCCTTATTGGATATTTTAACTGCAATGAGATCAACTGATAGGAATGAAAGCAAATGGTAAGGTAGTTTCTGGAGGAAATACCCTGTTAAGTATAGTAATGGAGAGCATAATGACCCAGTGGGTAAAGGAAATGACCTAGGTAAGAGGGGATGACATTTCCCATTACTAATCAAAAAGCCAAACATCATTTCTATTTATCTCTCTACCATGGGTTTCCCCCCTCTTATTTGGGGGAAAAAGTCATGCACCTACTCCCACCTATCCCACTCCCATCCACCACTTTTTGCTCCCTCTCATCTTAGCTCCTTGTGGGTGAAGGGCCACTTTTTTACCCCAAAGAAATTTACTTGCTTCTCTCAATCAACAATTTACCTCCATTTCACTTTCCCGCCACATTCAACCCCAAATACCTAAAGCTATCCACTTCCTCCAACCTCTTTCTGTTTAGACTTAATTCCAACTTGCTGCCATCCTCTCCCCTTGTAGATCTTATCACCTTTCTTTTACCCACATTTACCTTCAACTTCCTCACATCACATACCTCACCAAACTCGGTGATTAACTCCTTTAATCCCTTCTCTGACCTTGCCACAAATGCAGCATCATCAGCAAAAAACAAGTGGCTCATCTTCCACTTTTCTCCATTTTTTTTTTTAAAACATCTTCAGTCTCCTGCCCATTATCCTCACATTTACTTCCTGTAGCACCCCATCCATGTACACATTAAACAGTCATGGCAACATGACACATCCCTGATGCAGCCCCACCTTTACATCAAACCACTTGCTCTCTCAATGTTCAATTTTAACACATGCTCTTCTGTATATCTATATATCAGGGGCTTTTCCCCCATTATAAGGGAGGTAGCTGTGTCAAAAGGCATGTATCCACTCCCATCCACCACCCTTTCCTCCCTCTCATCTTAACTCCTCGTGGATGATGAGTCAGCCCTGTATCCTGCCCACTGCCCTGGGTCAGAAACAATGTAGCAAGTCATAGCACATCCACAGAATCCATTTTGTTGTACATTAGTCTTCTTTTTCTTCTCAAATCAATTTGTTCTTTTAGTTCAAACTCTATTAGTAAGTGGTCACTCTTCCCAATTGGTGTTTTATATTCTATTCTATACACAATTTCAGGCTCTGATGTAAGTATTAAATCTAGTATCAATGGTTCCTCATTGTTTCTATATCTGGTATTTTCCTTTACCTATTGAGCCATTGTGTATTCAATGGTCATATCCAGTAGCATGTTTCCCCCGAGGTCTTCTCCACCTTTCACTGTCATTTCTTCCCAACATATTTCTTTAGAGTTAAAGTCCCCCATAATTACTATATTTCCTCCTTTCAGTAAATCAGATAGTGCATTCTTTGTGTCTTCCAACATTTTGGAATGATCACTCTCTGTCCAAGACTGTGTTTTAGGGGTACATACATTACTACAAATTTTCTACTTTTCATGTCACCGTTTTCAACTTTTATCATCATCACTTCCACATTATTTTTTTCTTCCGTTATCTTAGTCACATTTAAGCTTTTCTTAGTCAAACACATGACTCCTCCACCCTGTTTCTCTTTCCTATTTTTCATCTAATGGTTGCATAGACCTTGTCCCACAGTGTTTGGTGGTAGAGAACTTTTTAATTTCATCACAATTCCCACTATGTCTGGTTTTTCTAATGCAAGATAGTCGTTTAATTCGTTTAATCCTCAAATTATGCTATGTTGGTACATGTTATTTTTCATTTTTTCCTTTCTCATCCTTTTCCATTACATTTCCTTTTTTTGATAAACCATTTTCTCAGCACTGAACAAGGATCTTCACTACTCCTCATACAAGAGGTGCAAGGGCCAACTACTCACTGCCAAGGCCTAAGACAACAAGAGAACCGCCTTACGAAAGCCAATAAACTCCTCAACAAGGTCAAACACCCAGTCGAGCTGGGGATGCTCTGGTTCTTCTCAGACGAGAACTTCTGCCACGACCAGTTACACAATGCGCAGAACAACAGGTAGCTAGCCTACAGTCTGTACCAAGACCTGCACTTCATGAAGACCAAGTTACCTCAAACTGTATTTACCTAGTTGTATCTTACGGGAAGGGGAGCTACACTCGTGGTGTCCTGCCTTTGTATCTCAGTGTCTAGTTTGCTCTTAAATTTGTGTATGGTTTTTGCTCACACCATTTTTTTTGTCCAGTTTGTTCCAAGTGTCCACCACTCTGTGTGGAAAACTGTTTTTCTTCAGATCTCTTCTATAACTATCTTTTTCGAGTTTCTTTCCATGTCCTCTTGTGTTTCTCTTGTCCCAATTTAACAAGTCCTCTCTATCAAGTACTTCCATGCCCTTCATGATTCTATTGATGGTCAGTAGGTTGCCTCTCTCTCTTCTTTACTCCAATTTAGCCAGTCTCTCTTCATATGACAAGTTTTAAAGAGCTGGAGCCATTTTTGTGGTTGCTCTCTGGATTCTTTCAATTTTATATTCTTTTTGGTAATGGGTGACCATGTCATATCATATTCTAGTCTTGGCTTTATTAGTGTGACTAATATTTACTTAATCATTTCTTTGTCCAAATAGGTAAATGCCACTTTTATTGATCTTAGCAAGTTATAGGATTCTCTGACAATTTTGTTTATCTATCAGAGGACAAGTCATTTGAGATAATTATTCCCAAATCTTTTTTCAAATCCCACTTTCTTTACCTCCTTAATTCCAATTGCACATTGTCCTGATATTCTATTTTTACTTTTTCCAAACTTCATTATGCTACACTTCTTAATGTTGAAGTCCACTTACCATTTCTGACTCAATTTTCAAGCCTTGTCCAGGTCTCCCTGTAGTGATTTGCAATCCATTTCAGTTTTCACTTTTCTCAACAATTTAGCATTGTCTGCATAGCTCATGTAACATCCTACATCATCATCCATGTCATTCACATATATAGCAAACATTACTGGAGAGATAGTCTTTGGGTGTGCTTCCAGCAAAGGCCATGTCATGCCACCCCACATCTTTGAAGAGGGACTCAGACTCACTTCAGATGGCTATATTGAATTGCTGTCCAATGTTGTCAAATGCTGGGTGGAGAGGGTGGCTGCGGGAAGACCATATGTGTGTCAGCAGGACTCAGCTCCATGTCACACCTCTGGGCAAACCCAGAAGTGGCTGTCTGAGAACTTCTACAACTTCATCAGTCCCAACATCTGGCCCCCCAACTTGCCTCAGTGCAACTCCCATGGGTGGGGCGCAGTTGAAAAAGACACCAATCATACTGCCTGCAACTCCAAGGATGAGCTGATTGCCAGAATCAAACTGGTGTTCAGGTGTCTCTTGAAGGACACTGTGTAGGCGGCATGGTGCAGGTTCAGGTCCTGCCTGGAGGTTGTGGTGGAGGCTCAGGGTGGCTTCTTTGAGTGAGCTGTATTTGGCAAAAGATCCTCTAAGAGATGCACTTTGAATTTTGAGAATACATCAATTTTTGGCCAAGATATGACATTTTTCTTTCCTTTCTGAAAAAGTGTCAAATTTATCCCAAACACCCTGTATATGGAAGGTAGCCAGCCAAGACATACACCTACCTTGCCCATACCCCTCCCATCTATCATCCATTTCCCTTTTATCTCAGTTCTTCATTGATGAAGGGTCAACCCTATCTCCCATCCACTAACTGGGCCAGAATCAGTGCAATATATATTAAAAAAAATTCATAAGACTTTATGGGCATCTTGACACTATGACCAACAACCAATAAAGAAGCCCTGACCCTTATTCCAAACAAATCAAGTGATTAATACCTCCCTGCTGTGTGTGCGCAAAAACATTGATGTTGGCACAATTGACTGCAACACTACTCCAACGATTCTCTTCTTTGACAGGTTCAGTCCTCCTGTATGCATACAAACTCTGATGTCTAAAACACTGCTTCAGCTCATTTATATACCTGAGGAAAAGGAAGTCTATTATCAAATACCAATAATTACAATGGTCACAAAATACATTCAAATAACATATTAGATTCATCATACATTACTTATCTTTTCCTATATCCCTGTCATTTTCTTTTCCCCATCACAGTCTTATTCTTAGTTCCTCCCAGGGTCACAATCAATCTCTTCCTAACCTTCTCCAGATTCAAAAACTTTCTGAAATACTCTACCCTTACCACCATCACTTCCCTTAACATATGTCCATCTGCACCTTTTACCTTTTCCTCTCTACCTGACTCAATCCCCCCTATTCTCTTCACTTCCTTCCAAAACATCTTTTTATCCTTTCAAAAAATTTACATCTGCTCTCCTCTTTGCCTCCATTACTTTACATTTTACTTATCTTCTCTTCTTTTTGCACCCCTCATCTATTTCTTGAGTTCTACTTGCAACCAATTCACAAATGCTTGCATTTCCTCTTCTACTACTGCCTTCACCTCACCACTCACTACCCTTCCTTCTATTGCCTCCCATCATCCTTGTTCCACATACCATCTTTGCACACTTTGTCACATCCTCCTTAAAACATGCCCACCTCTTCTACTCCTACCTCCCCTCTCTCCCTCACCAGCCTGTATACATTTCTCAACTTCTCCTGGTAATTCTTATCCTTTTCCTTCTCATTCAATTAATCTCTTGGCACCTCTACTTCCCATCTTTTTCTTCCTCCTCCACTTTTTCAACACTCAACTTCCTTTCTACCAAAAAATTATCAGACACTCCACTCTCTCCACTGAAAACATGAATGTCCAGAACTCTTCCTATCCTTCCTTTTGACACCACTACATAGTCCATTAATGCATCATCAACCATCCATGTATACTTATACTTGGCTCTCTTCTTAAATACTGTGTTTGCTATCATTAACTCCATTTCTAAACACATCTCTAACATCATCTATCCCTTATGATTCTTGCCAGACTCATCTCCTACTCTAGCATTGAAGTCCCCAAATACAGCTACCTTCACATTCCTCCTAAAATTTTCTAAACATCTCATTTAAATCTGTCCGAATAATAATCTCTCCTTTTCACTTTTCTAACTACCAGGACTGTATGCACTTACAAAAACCCACATCTCCCATCCAAATTTCACCTTCAATCACATTAATCTTAAAGGAACTTCCCTCCACCCCATCACTTAATGCTAACATATCCATCTTGCTTCTCACAAACACAAAGCCAATCTCTTCCCTTCTATTCTCATGTGTATCATAACCATGCACATTTAATGACAAGAGTTTTTGAATTTTGGTTGGAGTTCTCTCAGACCCCATATACCTTGATATATATATATATATATATATATATATATATATATATATATATATATATATATATATATATATATATATATATATATATATATATATTTTTTTACAACATGAATGGGAATCACGGTGGCAAAATTCTTTTACCTCCCTACCTACAATCTCACTCCATCCAATTAAATTTTGCTTGTTCCTTACTTTCAGTATGCCTAAACCACGCAATCATCTACCCTATCCAGCAGCTCTCCTTCCATCATCATTCTCTGCCTCAAATACACATTTCTCACTCTTCCCATCCTTGTCACAACTACAAACTCTTTGAACACTTAGATTCTAAGTCTCTGCTCAATGCAGTTTCTGCTCAATGAAGTACTGAGGGTATGTAATCACTCCTTCATATGAATTCCTCTTTGTATTCATCTCCAAATATCTATTTCTCATAACACTTTCCACCTGGACATTTATTTGCTTCATTTACTGCTTGAAATAATACATAAAACCTACTAAGAAAAGAGGTCTTCTAACCCACTAGCAATATAAATTCTTAACTGCAACTTACTTCATTCCTCCAATAATGAATTCAGCCAAGTTGTTGTTCCACTCCAACTGTAAGTTGTCTAACATTGCTTCTGCCTGCAACATGATGTTGGGTGCTCCCTGCATGGGTAAACCAGTCACCTGTACAATGACAAGCCCGGCAGAAGCTGGAGCTCCCCACATATGAATGCGACGAGAAGCCTGTCTCTGTGTGTCTCC
This sequence comes from Oratosquilla oratoria, assembly GCF_046742065.1. NCBI lineage: Eukaryota > Metazoa > Arthropoda > Malacostraca > Stomatopoda > Squillidae > Oratosquilla > Oratosquilla oratoria. Next base: position 9,145,960 of record NC_134796.1, on the reverse strand, counting down.
TCTGACAGTTGCTCCGACACTTCCTGAGAGGGATTCTAATACCAATTCACCACCAACTTCCATTCCTCCAGCTCCAAGAACAATACTCTGTCGTGCATGCTGGAGGGAGATGGTTGCTTTCGGGGAGCCTGGGAGTTGCACACCACACCACACATCCCACACTTCAAAAATAAGTCCAATGGTATACTGATGTAAAGTCTTGTTATTATCACTCTCTCTTCTGACTCCTACATTTTCTTGTAGTCGAGACTAATAAGGAAAAGAAGGAGTAAATTAATTTTTTGGGGGAAATCAAATGTACATTACATATCCTGCAATTATCAAGTTATGTCACAACTATACAATGTGAAATTTATAAAATAGAGAAAATGATAATCACACTACAATTATGATACTGAGGGACCTATGAGAAATGATTCCAAGACAAATGCCATGAAATAATCTCCCTGCTGTTCATCTTCAGAACCCTCTAGCAACCTCACTTCTACTTCTACCTGAAGATCTGGCTGACTCAGTCACTAGACCTAGCCTGAGTTCTCTATCAGCTTCAATTGTATTTCCCACTCCTTTTCACACACACACACAAATAATAAAATAAAAGTTAACAACTGGCGACTGCTCCCCTTCCCTTACTATCAGAATCCAGTGACATAAACAGTCTCATATAACACATAAATCAATCCAGAGTTTCTTTCTAGAGAGATCCGAGGGAAGTCCTGAGAACTATTGCCAGCCACTGTGGGGGAACAGTCTTCCAGTCAATGAAACTTGAGGCAACAATCATCATGTTACAATAGTGAACATGAACAACACATTAACTTCAATGTTTACCTGACAAGATGTTAGAACTTTTCTTCGAGTTCTGTAGTTGGTCCATACATTGAGGTCTCTGTAATCGTAGTTGATATGCGGAGATCGCACCTCCATTTTCATATCAATTCTGTCTCCTCCAAACTGCATAATGAAATCAATATCATGTAAGTTACAGAAAAAAAGAAGTAAATATTTTCATTCATATCACTATGAAAATTGTTTTACCTGGGAATTATGGATAAATTTGTTGAATGAAATGGTAGAGTCATGTGTGCCTTGTATACATATATTCTCAAAACTTAACTCAGTACTAAGGTCGGGAAGAACCGTTGGAAAATTTTCTGAAAGGAAATATATACTTTTACTATAAAAACTATTTGCTATTGGATCAAATTTTCTCAATTTCACACCAAAGATATCAATTATCATATATCCATCAAGAACGGATAAGAGTACACCCACCTCTGACATTAGGATGATTTGAAAGTATAACATAAATAAAACGAGTTTCTTAAGTTTATGTAAGCATAGCATTCACTACTCTAAAGATGAAAGAAAAGAATCAATACAACAAAGGGATGCAAAATATTTCACAAAACTATACCTACAAATGCCAATATTAATCTATAGCATGGAAGGGAGTGGGTGGGGGATGGGGGGGGGGTTGGGATTCAGGAGTGGTTATATGCGAAGGATATTTTGACACAGTCCGAAGGGATTTCTCCCTGTCTTCAATGTTACTGAGAGATAGATAGAGAGAGAGAGATAGAGAGAGAGAGAGAGAGAGAGAGAGAGAGCAGTCCGAAGGGATTTCTCCGTCTTCAAGAGAGAGAGAGAGAGAGAGAGAGAGAGAGAGAGAGAGAGAGAGAGAGAGAGAGAAGGAGGGAGAGAGAGAGAGAGAGAGAGAGAGAGAGAGAGAGAGAGAGAGAGAGAGAGCAGTCCGAAGGGATTTCTCCCTGTCTTCAATGTTACTGAGAGATAGAGAGAGAGAGAGAGAGAAAAAGATAGAGAGAGAGAGAGAGAGAGAGAATGAAATGAAATGGACTTGCTGTGGATGTGTTGTGTGTTGTGTCATGCTGCATTGCTTCTGACCCAGGGTGATTGGCAAGATGCAGGGATGACCCATCATCCAGGAGGAGCCAAGATGAGAGGGGGGGGGGGTGGTGAATGGGGGTGGAATGGGTCGGAGTGGAATCATACCTTTTGACTTAGGCTACCTCCCTTGTAAGGGGGAAAGGCTCTTGGTATATGCATGTATCAAGAAAGACATACTAATCCCCAAGGTGAGACCAACAATAGGCATCTACAAGTGAATTCTACAAGAAGGGTGTAATTCCTCTGCCACCCATTTTCAAAATCCATCAACACTCGCATTCATCTGAAGATGCAGCTCCTTCTTTAGACCAGTCCCAAGGTCTCCCTCTATCAATTTTGACTTCTTCTTTCACCTTTTCATGATAGAAAACTGTCAATTGGCGACTGCTCCCCTTCTACTACTAAAAGCCAGTTACAAGGAAACAGTCCTTACACTAATACAACACTTTACCTAAATCGCCATCTCTTGTGAGATGTGTGTGGAATTCAATGGCAGACAGAGTTCCCTTCAGAGCAGACTGACCAATACTACTCACAAATTTCAACCCAACTTTTTCTACATTTACTGAAGTTTTCTGAAAATAAAATATAACATAACTAATACAAATAATCAAATTCATAGTAATGCTTAAGGCAAAAAATACAAAAGAATCATTGTCATAAACAACATATTTCTCCATATGGGATTGCCAACCAAGACATAATTAATGAGTGTGAGTTAGTGGTAATAATATAAACACACGCACACACACACACACGTTCACACAAGAGGACATGGAAGGAAATTAAGAAAACATAGCTATAGAAGAGAACTGAAGAAAAACAGTTTTCCACATAGAGTTTTAGACACTTGGAACAAACTGGATAATGAAATAGTAAGCGCAAAAACCATTCACGAGTTTAAAAGCAAACTAGACACTGAGAGATACAATGGCGGGACAACACGAGCATAGCTCCCCTTCCCGCAAAATACTAGGTAAATATACCCTTTCCCCCTTACAAGGTAGGTAGCCAAGTCCAGGCATATACCCACCCATCACACATCCCACAGGCTACATTATTCTTTCATTCATTTACAATCTCCCTCTACTCATTACTATTTATGCACTTTCTCCTCCTTGTTTAATAGATATTCTTTGTACATCCAAGGTCCCCTTTACCCTATCATGTACTTCATTCTTGATCTCTCAAGCTCACTACATCCACTTTTGTTTTCCACATTATTTTTGTTAATGTTTTCTCATTCATTCTTTCCTCATGTTCAAACCACCTCAGCACTCTTTGATCTATTTTATCCAACTTATATTCATTAATCTTCACACTAAAGGAAAGCTATGAAAAATAAAAAAACATGTATATACCAAATAATTTCAACTTACAAGAGGAACAAACAGCCAATATCTTTTTAAAACATTTTTGAAGTCGCTATTATGGGATTTTGTAGTGTGAGACTTCCTGGCAATGACTGCTGTTGAAGCTTTATCATCCAGAAAAGTGAGCAAACGGTCACGTATTTTTACTTGGGGTTCATTCAGCACCACTGAAACATTCTGTAAAGAAAAAACACTTTAAATTTATGTCATGAATATATTTGATATGTTGAGTTCCATTTGAGAGCAATGTTCTTGTGGAGCAAACCCTTCTGAAGCCATGTTGGCTTGATGGAAATGGTATGTGTGGTTTGATTTTGCTGAGGATCAATCTTTTTATCACTCCGGAGATGACATATTTGGAGTGAGATGGATCAACATAGTGACTGACTGATGGTTGGTCCACTAATTTCTTTAGTTTCCAAGTTGAAATCTTGTTGAATAGTGAGGTAAGTATATGTGTTCACTAAAAGTAGTACCACAGGACTAAGAATTACTGCTGTGGTACTACCTTGTCACTACTGGGTACATATATACATATACCAAAGGCTTTTTCCCCCTTACACGGGATAGAAGGGCAAAATTTTCCATCCACATGATGTGCCTCAGACATCACTGTGGGTGGCAAGTGCTACACATGGGAAAAGACTATTACAAACACTGCAAACTCTGTGGGGCCAAGGTGCAACAGCCCCTCCACTTCTACCTGCTAGAGTTTAGAGCCATGGCCATCCTTCGCCGAGCACTTAGCACGTCACTCACCGTCGAAGGGATGGTGCGGCACCTCACTGTCTCCCCTTCCGAGGTAACCCTCAGCTTCTTGGGGGCACACCCTCTCCCTGGCATTGCCTGTGGTTGAAGGGTACCCCCCCTCCCTCCTCTGAGACCAGGGTGCCCCCACTAATAACAGCGTGAACTGTTTTGGACCACCTGCAATGTTGCAATCACTCCTTCATACAATCTTCTCTTAGGATCCATTTCCAAATGTCTATATCTTATTACACATTTTAATCCATGAAGGCATTTACTTGCTTCTCTCAATCTACATTCTATCCCCATCTCCACCCCTCCTTTTCCTGCCACATTCACACCCAAGTATCTAAAGCTATCCACTTCCTCCAGTATCTCTCCCTTAATACTCACTTCTAGGCTGCTCCCACTTTTTCCCCTTGTACATCTCATCACCTTACTTTTATGTACATTTATCTTCAACTTCCTTCTTTTGCATACCTTCCCAAAATCTGTCACTAACTTCCTCAATCCCTCCTCTGATCCAGCTACAAGCACAGTGTTATCCAGAAACAACAACTGGCTTATCTCCCACTTTTCTCCATTTTCTTTAACCATCTCCAATCCCTGACTCACTACCCTTGCATTTACATCTCACACCACCCCATATATGTATAAATTGAACAGCCAGGGCAACATAACACATCCCTGATGAAGTCCCACCTTTACCTCAAACCACTCACTCTTTCCATTTCTAATTCTAACACAGGGTCTACTACTCTTGTAAAAACTTGTGACTGCTCTTAACAGCTTTCCTCCTATCCCATATATCTGCAATACCTCCCCCACTGCCTTCCTGTCTATCCTGTCATAAGCCTTTTCCAGATCCATAAAAGCCCCCAAAAAATCCTTACCTTTTCTTACAGCTTTCTCACATATTTGTCTTACCACAACAATTTGATCTATGCAACCTCTACCTGTCCTAAACCCACATTGATCCTCACCAATTACTCCTCCTGTTCATCTCCTAATCCTCTTATTCAAGACCCTCCCACAAGTCTTCCCAACTACACTTAACAAGCTCCCTCTAAAACTACTACACTCACACTTGTCCCCTTTTCTTTTGTAAAGTGGAACTATACAGGCACTCCTCCAGTCCTCCGGCACTCTACCCTCTCTTAAACAAACATTAAATAACCTCACCAGCCACTCCACCATCACTGTATTTTCTTTTTTCAGACATTCTGCATGGCATCCATCCAACCTAGGTGCCTTATCTGCTCTCATCATCTTAACAACTGCCTTCACTTCATCTTTCCTTATTTTGCCTCCATTTTCCTCACTCATGGTCATTTTCTTAGCGCTTCCCACTACAACTACCTTTCCCTCCCTATCCTCCTTCACATTTAGCAACTCCCTAAAATACTCTGCCCACCTTCCTCTCACTGCCTTCTCTTCTATTATCATCTCTTCATCTGCACCTTTTACCTTGTCTTCTCTACTTGATTTGCCTCCTCTTCCTCTCTTAATTTCTTTCCAATACATTTTCTTATTACTTTCAAAATTTTCTGTCATACTCTTACCCCATTTTACATCTGCTCTCCTCTTTGCCTCCTTTATCTTATGCTTTACTTCTCATCTCTTTACTTCATACCTCAGACGAATTTTTGAAATACTGAAATTCCTAAATAAAATAAAAATGATCTTTAAACCTCACCTCTGTTGCAGCAATTGTTTCCGCTTTGGCTTCCACGAAGACTTTCAAGGAAACTGTGCATTCCATGAGAGAAGGATCATCCATGAGACCTCCGGGACTACGCACTTCACGCTCAGGTACATGTTGCAGGACTTTGACGTGTGCGCCAGACACCACAACATTGAGCTGTAACCCAATAGCTCAAGTTAACATAAGTGTGCCCACTTATTTCTTTAATACTAACAAATATCCTTATGGTGTATGTTTACTTCAACTGGTGTATACTTTTGGTCAAGCTACTTCTTTTAATCGGATGCCAATGAAATAGAGGAAACAGATTAAGTAAAGAAAGAAGCAGGTGAAAAACATTGTGAAAAATAAAAGAGGGGAGCTTTACAGGCCAAGGAAAAAGCTTGCAAGTGCAACACACAACATAAAGATAATTAAATATTATACTAATGTATCCTAACTACAACTTTTGTACATTGCATATTTCCATAATTATAATTGAAACTCCACGTTTCACTGAATGAAACCTAGAGCCCCAAAATGGCAGCAGCCCTTAAAATCTCTTATAAATCCCTTTGGGAAGAAATGCTGGATTACTGTCTTTGTTGCATATTAAGGCAGTGTCACACTGGTTGGTTTTGCCGCATAGCAGTGCCTAGTGGCTTTGCCACTTTTGTAATAACACAATTTTAAGGCAATCAGATTACTTAAGGTTAAACCAATTCTCTGAAGAAGCAAACTGGGAGAAATTCATGAATACCACATGACTAAGGAGGATATGGGAACATCTTTCTTGACATTTACAACTGGGGAGTGAACAAACACGTGCCACAGACTAGTGGAAGGAAGAAGCAGAAACAGGACTGGTTTAACAAAATTGTGAGATTGCAAAAAAGGCCAGGGATGTGGGTTGGGGAAAATGGAAGAGAAGAAACAATAAAAGAAAAGAAGTTTACAAACAAACTTGGAATGACTATGCAAGAATTTGCAGGGAGGAAGAAAGCAATTATGAAATTGGTGTGGTAGATAAACGCAATGATGAACCGAAACGGTTTTGCATAGTAAATTAAAACTTGGGGAAGTAATCACCAAGTTAATGGGCAGGTGGCAAGGTCTTTGAAGAAGCCTCAACTCATATAGAAACAATAAATGAAACTTTCTAATCTGTCTTCACAAAAGAGAGCACTTTTTAGAGGATTGTGTAGGAAAAAAAAAAAAAAAAAAAAAAACTATTGTACAAGTGAAGAAAGTGGTCAATCTCTTGGGATCATTGGATGTGACAAAAGCTTCAGGACCTAACAGGATCTCAAACTGAATACTTAAAGAATGTAGGGAACAACTAGTGGACAATATTCACAGTTACATGTTCACTGAAAGAAGCATTGTGCTGCTTGACTGGAAAAGGGCAAATGTAGTACCAATTCACAAAGATGGAAATACGGAGGCACCACTAAATTATAGATTGGTATCACTGCCCAGCACAATAGTGAAATTATGTGAAATGATTGTGAAAGATCGATAGACCAAATATCTTACATGAACATTCTACCACACAATCCACTTGGCTTCAGCCCTGGAAGTGTTTGCCAAAACTTTTGACCTTTTACTTGAGTGACTGATGTGGTGCAAGAGGAGTGGGTTGGTGGGCTGTGTGTATCTTGACCTAGAGTGGGCATATGATAAAGTATCCCACAGTCTACTTATGTGGAAATCAGAGCATGTTGGATGACTGAGAGGCAAACTACTATAATGGGTGAAAGATTTTTTGAGGGAAAGATAGACGAGGAGAGTAATAAAGGATAAGAAGTCAAAATGGAGAGCAGTAACGTGTGGAGTTCCACAAGGTTCAATGGTTGCACCAATAATATTTCTTGTCTATATCAAAGACATGATGGAAAGAACAAGAAGCTATGCCAACATCTTTGTAGACGATGCAAAAATCATGAGAAGTGTGAAAAATTAGGACAGTAGACTATTGTAAAAAGATCTACTAAGTATTTCAGTGGCTTTGACCCATCATTTTTCACTCATATTTCCGAAATAATCATTCACATCAGCATGGTATATTAGCACAGCCTAATTCACACCCTGCCCTAATTTTTGACGTTATAGTGCATTCACAAGTGTGTTTAATTACGGTGTTTACTCTTGATATTAAGTGTGTCGTAGCCGACACCCGTAAAGTAAATCAAACAAGTTGGGATACACGAGGTAGTTTGTGATGACGTCACGACTTCACCTGTTCGATTAACTTCACGGGTGTCGGCTACGACACAATATCAAGAGTAAACGCCGTAATTAAATACACTTGTGAATGCACTATAACGTCAAAAATTAGGGCAGGGTGTGAATTAGGCTGTGCTAATATATCATACTGATGTGAATGGTTATTTCGGAAATATGAGCGAAAAACTATGGGTCAAAGCCGCTGAAATACTTAGTAGAAACTATTCTTGTACAGAGCCAAGAATGGGAAATCAAATTTATGCCAAAAAATGCAAAGTACTGGAAATGGGCAATAGTGACAAAAGACCATCCTAAAACTATTCCTTGGGAAGTCAACCCATTACATACATACATATACCAAAGGCTTTTTCCCCTTTACAAGGGAGGTAGCCAAAATACAAAGGCATAAAAACCATTCATTCCCACCCATTCCATCCCTAATACACTCCACTCCCTTCCACCCTCTACCCTCCCTCTTATCTTGGCACCTCCTGTATGACAGGTCATCCCTGCATCTTGTCCACTGCCCTGGGTCAGAAGCAGTGTTGCAAGACACAGCACATCCACAGCAAGGCCATTTCATTAAATCGGCGACCCCCCTCTCCATCCCACCATGCATATAAGGAGAAGACGGGGAGAAATCCCTTCGGGCTGCGTCAAATTTTGCTCACACATACTACCTCACCTCCCATCCCCCTGCCCATTCCACCTCATGCATCACATCATCATCCATATACAACCATTCTCCATTCACCCCTGTCTTCTGTCCTCTCCCATCCTTCCTCAACAGACATTCCCCTCTTCCCCAAAGCCTCCTTCACCCCATCCATCCACCTCATCCTAGGACGTCCCCTCATGTTCACTCCCTCCACATTTGCCTTCCATACCTTTTACTAGTCTTTCTTCACTCATTCTTTCCATGTGTCCAAACCATCCTAATACTCTTTCATCAACCTTATCTCCCAACTTCCTTTCCACCCCCGTTCTTCTCCTCACCTCCTCATTTCTCACTCTATCTAGCCTAGTAACCCCCATCATACTTCTCAGACACCTCATCTCAAACACATTCAAACTCCTTCTCTCTTCCTCTCTTACCTTCCATGTTTCTGCTCCATACAGTGCTGTTGGCACAATCACTCCTTCATACAGTCTCCTCTTAGCATCCATTCCCAAATGTCTATTCCTCATTACACTCTTCAATCCACCAAGGCATTTACTCACTTCTCTCAATCTACATTCTACCTCCACCTTCACTCCACCTTTTCCTGCCACATTTGCACCCAAGTATCTAAAACTATCCACTTCCTCCAGTCGCTCTCCCTTAATGCTCACTTCCAGTCTACTGCCACTTTCACCCCTTGTACATCTCATCACCTTTTACCCACATTTATCTTTAGCTTTCTTCTATCACATACTCTCCCAAACTCTGTCACCAACTTCCTCAGTCCCTGCTCCGATCCTGCCACAAGCGCAGTGTCATCAGCAAACAACAGCTGGCTCACCTCCCACTTTTCTCCATTTTCTTTAACCATCTCCAATCCCTGACCCACTACCCCATCCATGTATAAGTTGAATAGCCAGGGCGACATAACGCATCCTTGACGAAGTCTCACCTTTACCTCGAACCTCTCACTCTCTCCATTTCTAATCCTGACACAAGCTCTACTACTATCATAAAAACTCTTGACAGTTCCTAGAAGCTTTCCTCCTATCCCATATATTTGCAGTACCTCCCACAGTGCCTTTCTGTCTACCCTATCGTAAGCCTTTTCCAGATTCATAAAAGGCCAAAAAACATCCTTCCCTTTCCTATAGCTTTCTCACATATTTGTCTTACCACAAAGATCTGATCTACACAACCTCTACCCATCCTAAATCCACACTGTTCATCACCAATTACTCCTTCTGTTCATCTCCTAATCCTCTCAATCAAGATCCTCCCATAAGCCTTCCCAACTACACTTAACAAGCTAATCCCTATGAAACTACTACATTCACACTTGTCCCCTTTTCCCTTGTAAAGTGGAACTATACAGGCACTCCTCCAGTCTTCCGGCACTCTACCCTCTCTCCAGCAAACATTAAATAACCTCACCAGCCAGTCCACCATCACTGTGCCTCCTTTTTTTAGACATTCTGCATGGCATCCATCCAGACCAGGTGCCTTACCTGCTTTCATCATCTTAACAACTGCCTTCACTTCATCCTTCCTTATCTCTCCTCCATTTTCCTCACTCATCATGGTCATTTTCTTAGCATTTCCCACTGCAACTATCTTTCCCTCCCTAGCCTCCTTCACATTTAGCAACTCCCCAAAATATTCTGCCCATCTTCCCCTTACTGCCTTCTCTTCCATTATCATCTCTCCATCTGCACCTTTTACATTTTCTTCTCTACTTGATTCGCCTCCTCTTCCTCTCTTAATTTCTTTCCAGAACATCTTTTTATTACTTTCAAAATTTTCTGTCATACTCTTACCCCACTTCACATCTGCTCTCCTCTTTGCCTCCTTTACCTTTTGCTTTGTATATAGAATAGAATAATACAGGCTATCCCATGACAAAACACAATATCTCTTCCTTTAATGACTTATGGGCCTCTCTGGTGGCTGTAGCCAGTTACCTGGAAGTTGTGGATCTCCTTCAAGAAAGACCTGGGGCATGAGATTGATTGATCAAATACCCCCAGATATAAATACAAAGAGAAATTCCTCTCAAGACACACAAGATGCAGTTACCAAATTTGGGGACATAGAACATGTCATTTATGTTCATAAAATAATGAAAATAAAAAGGTTCTTTGAGTAATTCATGGATCAATTTGATGGGTATGGCTAGATACCTCACAACCATGTAATTCCTACTAAAGTACTGATGCTATAGATTGAATGAAATGATACACAATTTTGGGCATTTAAATGGAAATGTGAATAGATACAAGTGAGAAGTTAATGACAGCCTGAATACCAACATCAATTTTTACCACTTTAGCAGGTGAAAAACAACAGCAACAATGGATACAGTGCATGGGGGATGGCAGTAGTTACATCTAAATATATATATATATTTTATTATTCACACTCTGCCATGAAATATGAGTGCAAAGTGGGAGAATCTGTACCTTATACAGAAACATAGAAATAGCACAACAGAAATATTTGTGACCAGGTTACAAAGACATAGTTTGAGGGTAACTCTTCCTGTTACCATCTCTGCGACTGTGTCAACAACCTTCTCCTATCAAGGATTTATCACTCAATAGTTTCCTGACTTGTACATGCATATATATTTATACCAAATCCTTTTTCCCCTTTATAAGGAGGGTGGCCCAGCAAAGGCATACACCTACTCGTCACCCATTTGTTGTCCCTTTTATCTTGGCTCCTTGTAGATGAAGGATCATCCCTGTCCCCTGCCCACTGTCTGGATCAGAAGCAATGCAGCAAGACACAACACCTCCACATCTGGGCTTAACAGCTAAAGCTGGTTTACTCCCACTGCTTAATTACAAGGCAACCTTCTCCCATCATTCACTTAAGAATTTACAGGGCAGACAAAAAGAACTACTTTCTTATAATTCCAACTTTTAACCACAATTCTACTTCATATTACTTTCATATGAATAATGCATGAGCAAAATGATCAATTAATGTTCGCTGGCTGAGTGGGTTAGAGCATTGCTATTTGTGGCAGAGGTCGGCAGAGGCAGTGGCTAGAACTTTGCCTTGCAAGCAAATTCATATCAAAGGCATATTAAAATAATTTTTCCGATTCAAAATGTTCTCCATAAGGAGGTACTGCCCTGGTCTCCCCTGAGAGGAGTTCATGATATTGAACTGAAACCGAATCATGCCAACAACCATCTGTTACATTTCTACCTTGCATGACCAATAAGCAATGGGAAGACAATACTAATGCTTACTAAAGCATGACTATAAAACAACCACAAAAGTATCATAAACAAGACAAATTTAATTTACCTGCATCAGTGCTCCAAGAAATTCAAATATTTATTCCTACTTGACAACACTAATTAAATGCCAAAAAGTAATGGACTACATGTCACTTTAACTGTTAAGATTTAGTTTTTGGCAAAAATATAGTTAACAAGATATTTTCCTTTTACAATGGAACATTGTTTTTAAGATGTGAAGCTCTACATGAGCACATTTTGCCCTAAAGTAATCCTACCTACTGGGCTCTGGGTTCTGGAATATAAGGTGCAATAAGGCAAAGACAAGCAGAGGATATTATGTAGCCACACAAGATTAAGTGCATCCAGTTGCTTACATAAATGTAGAATGGAGTGAAGTCCTGGTGCACAAATGTCAGCAGCATGAAGAAAAAGCAAAAGCAGAGTCACCAAGCACCGAGCCTTAGCAAACAGTGCTTTATCTCTTTACAGTCAGATCCAAACAAACCAAAGCAAGTCCTTAACCTCTTCCACATTGACATGCTTTACCAACTTCGTTTTGGCTGAGAATAATTCATTCTCGGCAGCTAAGAAGGGACTCTGACCCACGTTCACCCGTATACTGTCTAAAATCTCATGTCCCTCTGCACAACAAAATCTATAAAGCATATCATGTTGAAAGAGTTAAGAACTTATGTGCACAGAAAGCCTTGGGCTGCTCCTGCTGTTTCTGTCTTCTCCATTCAATATGAAGACTTTTTTTCTGTCAGAAAGAACTTTATGCCAATTTGCATGCAGAGATAAAAGTATTCCTTTTCATTTACTTGAACACAATTACTCTAGAATAGTAAACATATCAAACTGTAAAGTCATAAAATAAAACATGTTGAAAAAACAAAACAAAACAAAACAAACAATGGTGAACTTACAGCAATATTGGTTTGGTTCAATGTTGCACCTTCTACAGTGATTTTTTCAGCAGAAGCATGTAGCAAACACTCTGGCCACTTTTCCCTCAGATACATAATTGTCATACTTGATATATGCATTCCAAAAAACTGAAATAGAAATTAAAACAACATATAATATTTGATGGAATATGCTTTCTCTCCAACAACTACCCACATTGCTTGGCATGTAACAGGTATTCTGAATGGAATTACAGATTGACCTCTCATTAATGGACGTTAATCAGCTGTGTTTGTGGTCTTTTCGCTGTGTTTTAGGTGCTGTTGTTTAGTGCTGTGCAATCACTATGCCACCCAAAAACCACTCCAAATCAACGGATTATTCACATCAACGGACACCGTTACCCCCCTTTTAGTCCGTTATTGAGAGGTAGTACTGTACACATGTACTAACCTGTCCAACATTGGAATATGCATTAGTGGTATGGTCCCTACACAAAGTGAAAGACAAATGTAGGATCGAAAAAATAAAAAGGGCACCAACCAAACTGGTTTCCAGTCTGGATGATTATGAAAATAATATCATAATTGTATGTATGCATATTATAATATTATAATATATCATAATAATATTAGGACCCAGGGCAGTGGACAAGGTGCAGGGATGACCCGTCATCTAGGAGGTGCTAAGATAAGAGGGAGGGTGGAGGGGTGTGGAGTGTATTCAGAGATGGAATGGGTGGGAATGATTTTATGTCACTTCCTTTTTGACTACCTCCCTTGTAAGGGGGAAAAGCCTTGGTATATGTATGTATGTATAATAATATCATAATACTGTATTATAATAATAGTATATTATATGCATAAGGAAGGATGAAGTGAAGGCAGTTGTCAAGATGATGAAAGCAGGTATGGTACATGGTCTGGATGGATGCCATGCAGGATGTCTAAAAAAAAAGGAGGTACAGTGATGGTGGACTGGCTGGTGAGGTTATCTAATGTTTGCTGGAGAGAGGGTAGAGTGCCGGAGGACTGGAGGAGTGCCTGTATAGTTCCACTTTACAAGGGAAAAGGGGACAAGTGTGAGTGTAGTATTGTCAGAGGGATTAGCTTGTTAACCCCTTCAATACGGGCCACATCGCACATCTAGCAGCATTAGCTGCCAGATATGCGATGTTGTGTCATAATACTTGCATTATAAAAAATAAAGTCACTGCTCTATCACTCGTTCTCTTTCACCCGTGAATTTTGATAACCATAGAAAATATGATGAAGCCAGTTTACAGAGTATGTGGGTCACGCAGGTATGACTATAATAAATATAATCAAGACGCCGATGTCGGCATCCTTGTATACCCACTTGCTTCTCATGATGCCTACGTAGGCATCACTATATGGAAGAGGTTAAGTGTAGTTGGGAAGGCTTATGGAAGGATCTTGATTGAGAGGATTAAGAGAGGAACAGAGGGAATAATTGACGAGGAACAGTGTGGATTTAGAGGTTGTGTAGATCAGATTTTTGTGGTAAGACAGATATGTGAGAAAGCTATAGGAAAAGGTAAGGATGTTTTTTGGGCTTTTATGGATCTGGAAAAGGCTTATGACAGGGTAGACAAGAAGGCACTGTGGGAGGTTTTGCAGATATATGGGATAGGAGGAAAGCTTTTAGGAGCTGTCAAGAGTTCTTATGAAAGTAGAAGAGCATGTGTCAGGATTAGAAATGAAGAGTCTCTCTTACAAGCACAATAGCAAAAATATGTGAAAAAGTCATCAAAAGTAGATGAGTTATCTGGAAGAAAAAAAAATATATATACTGAATCCAAAACAATTTGGATTTAGACAAGGAAGATCATGTACCACAAACTTTATTTGCTTCTACTTGAGACTAATAGAAATAATACAATAAAGGGATGGATGGGCAGATTGTGCTTTTCTAGATCTACAAAAAGCATTTGATAAAGTACCACATAAAAAGCTAATAAGAAAAATGGGATCAATAGGTGGTATTAAAGGAAAATTATTGGAATGGATGGAAGATTTCTTGACTGGGAGAAAAATGAGGGTAGTACTTAAGAGGCAAATATTTGACCTGGGAAGTAATGATAAGTGGTGTTCCACAAGGTTTGGTATTGGCTCTGATCATGTTTGCCATTTATATAAATGACATGGATGAAGGTGTGGAATGTTATATGAACTTTGCAAATGATGCAAAAATACTAGAGAGAGTAAGTACAGAGGAAGATTGTGAATCACTACAGAAAGACTTAACTCTGGAAATATAGCCAAAAGTGGGAAGTGGGTTTTAACATCAAGAAATGTAGTATAAATGAGTATGGAAAAAGTAAAAATATAATATCGAGGAAATACAAAATAGGTGCAGAAGTAAAAAAAGTGAGCTCAGAAAGGGACCTAGGAGTAATTATCAGCAGGCATGTCACCAGACAAGCATATCAACAAAAGAGTCAGAGAAACCATCAATTTACTAAGGTCAATGAAAGAGGCTTTTGACTATTTGAAGGAAGAAATGGTAAAGAAAATATTAGTTACACTGATAAGACCAAGATTGGAGTATGCTGCAACACTATGGATACCCAGTACTAAAATGAATATAAAGAAATTAGACAGAATAGAAAGAGGAACGACAAAGATGGCACCAACTCTCCAAATTGACATATGAACAAAGATTGTCCAAAATGGAACTACCAACCCTGGAACAAAGAAGAGAAAGAAGAGATCTACTGACTATTTACAGAATTATGAAAGGAATGGAAGTCCTAGATAGAGATAAATTATTAAAGTGGGACAAGAAAAAAACAAAAGGACATGAAAAGAAACTCAAAAAGGATAGTTATAGAAGAGATCTGAAAAAGAATAGCTTTCCACACAGAGTGGTGGATATCTGGAATAAATTAGATGAGGCATCAGTGTGTGCAAATACTATTCAAGAATTTAAGAACAAACTAAATGCTGAAAGATAAAAAGACGAGTCGCAATGAACATAGCTCCCTTCCCATATAACACAACCACGTAAAATACAATTCACTTACCTGGGCTAGAGTTACCATAGATGGAGAAATTTTTATTTCAATTTGAGGTGAACCATCTGAATCCGAATTAATTTCATTTGCAATAAAATCTTCCTCAAAATCACTGGATGTAAAGTTTTCATGATCTCCACTAAATGGACTTCCTCTTTGATCATTCACCTGTAATGATAAACATGGTTCCAATTACTTAAATCATTGAATCTTGTGTATAGGGTCCTAATTAAATAATTTTCATCTGAGATGGGAAGTAACTGATATTGAAACAGTACCAACACAGGGAAGGGTTATGGGAGGGTCTTAATTGAGAAGATTAGAAGAGGAACAGAGGGAGTAATTAGGGAGGAACAGTGTGGGTTTAAGAAAGGTAGGGGTTGTGTGGATCAAATTTCTGCGGTAAAGCAGATACGTGAGAAAGCTTTAGGAAAAGGTAAGGATGTTTTTTTGGGCCTTTATGGATTTGGAAAAGGCTTATTACAGGGTGGACAGGAAGGCACTGTGAAAGGATTTGCATATATATGGAATTGAGGGAAAACTGGTATGGGCCGTCAGGAGTTTTTATGAGAGTAGTAGAGCCTGTGTTAGAATTAGAAATAGAGAGAATGGCTGGTTTGAGGTAAAGGTGGGACTGCGTTAGGGATGTGTCATGCCTCCATGGCTGTTCAATGTGTACATGGATGTGGTGGTGTGAGAGGTAAATATGAGGGTAATGGGTGGGGGATTGGAGTTTGTTAAATAAAATGTAGAAAAGTGGAAGGTGAGCCAGTTGTTGTTTGCTGATGACACTGCACTTGTGGCTGGATCAGAGGAGGGTTACGGGATTTAGTGACGGAGTTTGGGAAAGTATGCGACAGGAGAAAGTTGAAAGTAAATGTGAGTAAAAGTAAGGTGATGAGATTACAAGGGTGAGAGGATGACAACAATTTGGAAGTAAATCTTAAAGGATAGAGGCTGGAGGAGGTGGATTGCTTTAGGTACTTGGGGTTGCATTTGGCAGGAAAGGGAGGAGTGGAGGTGGAGGTAAATTGTAGATTGAGAGAAGCAAGTGTCTTGGGGGATTAATAAATATAACATGAAATAGGCATTTGGGAATGAATGCAAAGAGATTATATGAAAGGTGATTGTGCCAATAGTACTGTATGGGGCAGAGACATGGACTTCAGGGGAGGCAGAGAGGAAAAGTTTAAATGTGTTTGAAAAAAAAAAAAATTCTGAGAAGTGTGGTAGGGGTTACAAGGCTGGATAGAGTGAGAAACAGGGTGAGAAGGAGAGCTGGGGTGAAAAAAGAGATGGCAGATAAGGCTGAATAGATGGATGGATGTGGTGAAAGGGGCGTTGAGCAGGGTTAAGTGGAGAATGGATGTGTATAGATGATACTGTGATGCAAGGAAGAGAGTGGGTGTGGGATAGGGGGTTAGGGAGTGGTTATATGTGAATGATATTTTGACGCAGCCAGAAGTGATTTCTCTCCATCTTCTATTTTACTGCATGAGGGAACAGATGGGGAGGGGTTGCCAACTATCTAAAGCAGCCTTGCTGTGGATGCGCTGTTTCTTGCTACGTTGCTTCTGACCCAGATCAGTGGGCGGGATACAGGGATGACTTGTCATCCACGAGGAGCTAAGATGAAAGGGTGGAAAGGGTGGTGGATGGGAGTGGAATGGGTGGGGATGACATGGGTAGGAATGGGTATAAGCCTTTTTACTCTGGCTACCTCCCTGGTAAGGTGGAAAAAAAAGCCCTTGGTATATAGATAAAACTAATACAGAATAGGCCAGGTCACAGGTTCAAACTACCCCACATGCAATCACTACACAGCAGACACATAACACCTTGTATTACAATGTCCCATACAAACAATCCCTAAACAACAACACAAAACATCTTCCATGAGTGACTTGTGGACCCACACAGAGGCTGCTGACAATTACCTGAAGGCCACCAGTCTTCTGCAAGAGACTAGGGGCAACAGATTGATTGATACTCTGCATGTAAAGTTTCTGGTCTGCTGGGTACCTAGTATATCACATGCCTTGTTCTTCCTCTTACTCCTATTAGTACACCCCCATTACTCAATATCGCTATTACTAACAACAGGCAAGGAGATAGGAGTTAATGTTACTGTTGAGTTCCAAGATTTCCACCATTTTATGTGTAACCTTTTTTTTTATTTTTATTTTTTACAAAAAATAAATAAATAAATAAATAAATAAATAAAAAATAAAAAAATAAAAATAAATAAATAAATAAATAAAAATAAATAAATGAACTAACTTTAATTTTCAAATAATGAGGAATAATTGTGCTGTACATGATTAGATAATACTGCTGCATGAACTAAAAAATGAAAACAACTCATCTGTTAAAATCAATTCATCTATTCTCATTGACATTAATCATTTCATAATTGCTAAATGCCTACCTCTTTCTCAACCCGCACATCCTGCACTTGAAGTGCAATGATTTTCCATTCCTCCTGATTAAACAAGCTGCTGGTGACACCCACCTTCTCAATTTTCTGTAATAGAGAAATGATTATGATTTCACATAACTACAACAGCTCTGAAAAATAACAATTTACATTCCAACCACTCATTAGTGCTTTTGAGTCCTCACTAGCCTTCAATCAATATATATGTCAGCTAGCTTTGGGTACTGGTCCTTGCTGTAGAGATGCTGTATCTTGCTGCACACATATTGGAATGGATGAAAGATTGCCAGAGGATTAGAGGAGTGTCTGTATAGTTCTACTTTACAAGGGAAAGGCACTCTACCCTCTCTTAAACAAACATTAAATAACCTGACCAGCCTGTCCACCATCACTGTACCTCCTTTTTTCAGGCATTCTGCATGGTGTCCATCCAACCCAGGTGCCTTACATGCTCTCATCATCTTAACAGCTGCTTTCACCTCACCTTTCCTTATTTCTCCTCCATTTTCCTCACTCATCATGGTCATTTTCTTAGTGCTTCCCACTGCAACTACCTTTCCCTCCCTATCCTCCTTCACATTTAGCAACTACCTAAAATACTCTGCCCACCTTCCTCTCACTGCCTTATCTTCCATTATCATTTCTCCATCTGCATCAAAAAACAAAGGCATAGAAACCACTCCCACCTATTCCATCCCTATTGTACTCCACTCCCCTCTCCTCTCTCTCTTATCTTGGCACCTCGTGGATGATGGGTCATCCCTGCATCTTGCCCACTGCTCTGGATCAGAAGCAGTGTCGCAAGACACAGCACATCCACAGCGAGGCCGCTTCATTAAATCAACGACCCCCCCTCCCCTCTCCATCCACTCATGGAGAAAAGGAGATGGGGAGAAATCCCTTCGGGCTGCACCAAATTATTTCTCATACATACTCCCTCACCCCCCATCCCCCACCCATTCCACCTCATGCATCACAGCATCATCCATATACAACCACTCTCCATTCACCTGTCTTCTGTCCTCTCCCGTCCTTCCTTAACAGACATTCCCCTCTTTCCCAAATCCCCTTTTACCCCATCCATCCACCTCATCCTAGGTTGATCCCTCATGTTCACTCCTTCCACCTCTGCCTTCCACACCTCTTTTACTAGTCTTTCTTCACTCATTCTTTCCATGTGTCCAAACCATCCCAATACTCTTTCATTAACCCTATTTCCCAACTTCCTTTCCACCCCCGTTCTCCTCACCTCCTCATTTTTCACTCTATCAAGCCTAGTAACCCCTATCATACTTCTCAGACACCTCATCTCAAACACATTCAAACTCTTCCTCTCTTTATGTTCCATGTTTCTGCACCATACAGGGCTGTCAGCACAATCACTCCTTCACACAATCTCCTCTTAGCATCCATTCCCAAATATCTATTTCTCATTACACTTTTTAATCCCCCAAGGCATTTACATGCTTCTCTCAATCTACATTCTATCTCCACCTCCACTCCTCCCTTTCCCACCCAAGTACCTAAAACTATCCACTTCCTCTAGTCTCTCTCCCTTAATACTCACTTCCAGTCTGCTGCCACTTTCTCCTCTTGTACATCTCATCATAAAAGAAAATACAGAAAAAGACTGAATCACTACAGAGAGACCTGGACAAAGTCTGGGAATGGAGCCAAAAGTGGGAAGTGAACTTCAACATCAAGACATGTAGTATAATGGAATTTGGAAAAAGTAAAAAATGAATATCAGGACAATATAAAATTGGTACAAAGGAAGTAAAGTAAAGTTAGCTCGGAAAAGGTCCTAAGAGTAATCATTAACAAAGACATGTCACCAGACAAGTATATAAACAAAATAGTTGGAGAAACCTACAATTTACTAAGATCAATAAAGATGGCTTTTAATTACTTGGTAGAAGTAACATAAAAAAAAAAAAAAAAAAAAATTGTCACACTGATAAGACCAAGATTGGAGTACGCTGCAACACTATAGACACCCAGAACAAAAAAGAATATAAAGAAATTACAAAGAATCCAAAACGCAACAACAAAGATGGCACCAACACTTTCAAAATTTACATACGAACAAAGATTGTCCAAACTGGAACTACCAACCCTGGAACAAAGAAGAGAAAGAGGAGATCTACTGGCCATTTACAGAATCATGAAAGGCAAGGATGGCCTTGACAGAGAAGACTTATTAAAGTGGGATAAAAGAAAAACAAGGTGCCAAGATAAGAGGGAGGGTAGAGGGTGGAGGGGAGTGGAGTGTATTAGGGATGGAATGGGTGGGAATGGTTTTTATGCCTTTGGTTTTTGGCTACCTCCCTTGTAAGGGGGAAAAAGCCTTTGGTATATGTATGTATATATGTATGAAAAGAAACTCAAAAAGAATACAGTAGTTATTGAAGAGATCAGAAAAAAAAAAAGTTTTCCACACACAGTGGTGGATGTCTGAAACAAATTGAACAAAACAATAATGTGTGCAAAAACCATACAAGAATTTAAGAACAAACTAGATGCTGAGAGATACAAAGGCAAGTAGCTATGAACATAGCTCCCCTTCCTGTATAATACAACTGGGTAAATACATACAATATATACCCTGCCAAACTCAAACTCACTTTCCCCTGAGAGTTTAGTCTTACTCAAGCTTGCACTTACATTTTTTTTTCTCACACATACTACTAATCTCCTCTTTCTTTTCCAGTTTGTTCCACATCCTAGGGTTCAGGTTTAATTTTTCCTCCCTGACCCTCTTTTGCAGTGACTTTTCATAGAAAAATACTGAGGAGGATTTCCAGTCCCCTCACTCTATCCCAATTAGTCATCTGACACAAATGGGAACATTGTGGCAGCATCCCTATTCCCCCCAACCATCACCAAATGTGCATATGAAAAAGAGGAAGAGATTCTGAAGTGATAAAAAGATAGATTTAGGGAGGGAGCAGGGAGTACAAAGGAGAAGAAAATAAAATAAAAGAAGATGAGAATTTTTTTTAATTAGACAAGTGATATGCTGCTCTGGTTCATCAGAGTGGACCTACAAAGCCCCTAATGTAATGACAGCACATAACTAACTAGTATGTAAATTCAAGTCTTAATTTGGCCAAATGAAATGCAGAGACAGGACCCCAGTTCAGATCTTATCCTGTATACTTTGTATCTATATGAATGGCCTTTTCCTCCTTGTATGAGGAAGGCCCAAGTCAAATAATGCCTTAATAGTTCATGGGAGAAATACAGAAGATGATACTGTATACAGTACTATAATTAAGCAAAATCCATCTTATTTTCATAGCTATATAATGTCAACTAATAGAATCCTATACATTGTGAGAAACTTCCCATTACATAATAATAGTTCCAGCCTATATCCTAATTTATGCAAAGTTTCCTTCTGCAGTTTTGCCTACTTGAATACTTGAAAAACATCAGCTAATAGCATACACAACAAGGTCATGGATTTTCCTAACTAAAAAAAAGAATCATACTCACAATACTTATCCCCAACTTCTTGATCAAATTTTTTTCAAAATATTTCATGCAATGTTTCTTCCTGAAATTTTGCCTACTGGAATAGTTGAAAAATATCAGCTAATAGCATGTACAACAAGGTCATGGTTTTGCCTAACACTGTTTAAATACTAAAAAGAGAATAATACTCACAATACTTAACCCTGATTTCTTGATCAAAACATCTTCAAAATAGAGGGGGAAGACAGATAGTCTCCCTATGTGTATTTCTGTTCGGTAACGCACATTGATGACCCAAGATATCAGCCTTGGGATACCTCTGTAATACATAATACAATCATTACAATTAAATACGTACACAGAATTTGTCAACAATTAATCATGCAACTACATACATACATACATACATATACCAAGGCTTTTTCCCCCTTACAAGGGAGGTAGCCAAAAAGGGAAAGGCATAAAATAATTTCCACCCATTCCATCCCTGAATACACTCCACACCCCTCCACCCTCCCTCTTATCTGAGCACCTCCTGGATGACGGGTCATCCCTGCACCTTGTCCACTGCCCTGGGTCAGAAGCAATGTTGCACGACACAGCACATCCACAGCAAGGCCGCTTCATTAAATCGGCGACCCCCCCCTCTCCGTCCCCCCATTGGATAAAAGGAGAGAACGGGGAGAAATCCCTTCAGGCTGCGTCAAATTTTGCTCACACATACTACCTCACCCCCTACCCCTCCGCCCATTCCACCTCATGCAATCACAACATCATCCATATACAACCATTCTCCATTCACCCCCGTCTTCTGTCCTCTCCCGTCCTTCCTCAACAGACATTCCCCTCTTCCCCAAAGCCCCCTTCACCCCATCCATCCACCTCATCCTAGGATGTCCCCTCATGTTCACTCCCTCCACATCTGCCTTCCATACCTCTTTTACTAGTCTTTCTTCACTCATTCTTTCCATGTGTCCAAACCATCCTAATACTCTTTCATCAACCCTATCTCCCAGCTCCTTTTCCACCCCTGTTCTCCTCCTCACCTCCTCATTTCTCACTCTATCTAGCCTAGTAACCCCCATCATACTTCTCAGACACCTCATTTCAAACACATTCAAACTCCTTCTCTCTTCTTCTCTTATGTTCCATGTTTCTGCCCCATACAGTGCTGTTGGCACAATCACTCCTTCATACAGTCTCCTCTTAGCATCCATTCCCAAATGTCTATTCCTCATTACACTCTTTAATCCACCAAGGCATTTACTTGCTTCTCTCAATCTACATTCTACCTCCACCTTCACTCCACCTTTTCCTGCCACATTTGCACCCTAGTATCTAAAACTATCATGCATCTAATCTTAAAAAAAACATATATTTTTGTTATCTACATACCTATTTCATTAATAAGGAACTAAGATGAGAGGGTCAATAAACAGATTTTTTGATAGGTGTGAGATGATTTTGGTGTGTATGTTTTGACTCAGTCACCCCTTATAAGGGTTAAAGAGTCTTTTAGTATATGTAACCATGTCAATATTAAAAAGATCAGCAAAGAAACCAAAACAAACTACAAAAAGAAAATATCCACAGAGAACCATTGCAGAAAAAACAACTAAGAGCATTTCAATACAAAGTGGTGGTATAGGGGAAATGCCTCAAGATTCCCTCTATGAAAGATGTCAGAGGCAGATGGAATTGCATCAAGGGGGAAGAGAGTTGCAGTCTCCCAGCAGAGGGAAAGATAGAGCATACTGGGTGACTCTTATAAAAGGTAATTGTGCAGGAAAAGAGTGAGATGTTTCAGAAAATATAGTGCTGCTTGGTCTCATCAGGAGTATAGGAACTGTTACCAAGTTCTGAAGATTTGTAACCATGAAAACAGCTGTAGAAAGAAATAAAGATGCAATATTACAGAGATGGAGTGGTTGAAGGCCTTCAGTAAAAATAGAAGCATTGATAAAGCCAATGGCTTTGGACTACCTTGCTCAAGGGTAATGAGTAAGGTGCACCACTCCAAACATAGAAACGTACTCCATACAAAGGTGAATGAGTTAGACTAAGAAAGTTTTCAAGGGGGTATACTGCTCTAGCAATAGCCAAGATATAAGGTCATCATTTGAGTCCACAAGTAAAGGATAGTCCAAGAATGTTTAGGGTACATAATAAAAAATAGTTTGTCAATAAATAAATGGAGTAGTTCTGTGGTAGACTGTCAAATGGTCAAAAGAAATTGAGACCTAGTGTTCAATGACACTAGGTTCTCTCTGCCCCATTCAAAAATTATAGAAAGGTCAGAAGTCAGGTGTTCTAAAAGGATAGAGATCAGTTTGAAAAGGATGTGGGAAAACAACTGGGACTTGTTAATAATGGGTGATTTCAATTTTACAGACATTGATTGGATGAACCTTGATAAATTTTCTCGGTGACAATTACTTAATTCAGCATGTAAAAGAGCCCACAAGACATGGAAATTTACTTGATCCATTGATCACTAGCTGCGAATGCATGATAACCAATGTAGAAGTTGGTGAAACTATTGCAAATAGCAATCACAACTTAGATTCAAACTGCTAAACTTTTTTAGAATAGATATTTGTGTATCTAAAATACCCAATTTTAGTACAGCTCAGTTCATAGGACTATGTCAGGGGCTTCAACTAATAGATTGGGAGGTAAAATTAAGCAACAGACCTCTAGATCAGATGTATTTACCTAGTTGTATTTTACAGGACGAGAGCTATGCTTGTAGTGACCCATTTCTGTATCTCTCCACATCCAGTTTATTCTTAAAATTATATATAAATTTGGCATTCACTGTTTCTCCATTCAGTTTGTTCCAGACATCAATCACTCTGTGAGGGAAGCTATTTTTTTCAGGTCTCTTCTGTAACTGTTTTTCTTTAGTTTTTTTTGTGTCCTCATTTCCCTTCTGTCCCACTTTAATAAGTTGTCTCTATTGAGAATTACCATCCCTTTCATAATTCTGAAAATGGTCAACAAATCACCTCTTTCTCTTCTCTGTTCCAGTGTTGACAGATGTAATTTCTCCAATCTTTGTTTGTATGTCAGATTTGACAGTGTAGGTGCCATTTTTGTTGCTGCTCTTTGGATTCTTTCTAATTTTCTTATGTTCTTCTTTGTGCTAGGTGCCCATAGTGTCACAGCACATTCTCGTTTAGGTCTTATCAGTGTAACACTTATTTTTTTACCATCTCCTCATCTATGTAGTCGAAGGCCACTTTCATTGATCTCAATAATAAGTCTCTCTAAATAATTTACTGACATGTTTATCAGGTGTCAAGTCACTTGAGATAATTACTCCTAGGTCCCTTTCTGAATTGACTTTATTGATTTCTTTGTTTCCAATTCTATACTGTCCTGATACTCTGTTTTTACTTTTTCCAAATTCCATTATGCTACTATTGTATGCATGTATTGGTTAGAAATTAAACTACATGTAGAATTAGATTAATGCGTAGTTTCTGTGTACGTATGTGTGTGCGTGCGTGCTTTAGCGTGAGTTCCAGAGTTCTAGAAGTCGTTGTACCTGTTAATTAATTGTCATATAAATTGTAATGCGAAAGTTGAGTGAATGGGATATAGATCTTTATTACTATCAAATTTGAAGTTGTCATGTAACTGAAAGTGTGTAAATGTAAAATTCTGTATGCAAATGAATAATTAAAATAATTAGATAAATAAAAGTTAGCAACTGTTCTGTGGATCGAATCGGTGCTTGTCACGCAGCACGCCAGATTTTTGTGTGAGCTCGTTCTGTACGCATCAGTGCATTTTCCGTGACTGTGGTGAAGAGTGTGAAGACGAAGTTGTTCCTTACTCCTACAGTATATTAACTTTTTGACGTGCAGCGTTTTACTTCACCTTATTGTTAACCGAAAACAATAAATGGTGGCCCAGGTGGGATACGAACTCAAAACTTATTTACAAAAAACCAAGTGCTTCTCGCCCGCCCATACCCACCCCACAGCGTCTCTGCCATTGCATTGGCAGTGTACAAGTCTCTGTCTGCATTGTTACAACAGAGTGAAGATCTGTGTGACCCTTTTTCCAGTCTGCGCTCCTTGTGTGATCCCATATTGCATTTTCAAGCAATTCTCTGCCCTGCAAGCGGCATTCCACCATACACAAGCGCCAGTGCTATAAGGTCACCTCACCACGCTACCTCCAACCACGTTCGTCGCTACCCAAGCCAAGCCTTCGCCCGCATTTTTCCGTCTTTCACTCTCACCGTCACCCTTCAGCTCGCACCCCCTACCCAGCTGTCAATCATTCTTCGATTCAGCTCACCAACTACCTCACAGCATACGCGTGACTCCAAATTCCCGCAGACGCGTACTTCGAGTCATCTTCTTCTTCAAGTGGATTCCGCAATTCCAGTCTCTGCTCCACTTCTCCACTTCCAAAGTGGAATCCGGAAACCACGACCGTTTGGAAGTCTCCGCTCCAGCTTCAACCACTTCCACTGACGTGCTGTACTGTGCTTTGCCCAAACGAGGTCACCATCTTCCAGCCCCAGCTCACGGCCTAGCTCCATGCGTGACGTCACCGTCCGCGCAAGGCACCACTCCACCTCCATCCGCTCTCCGTTCCTCACAGCGAGACCCAACGGACTCGCCTCCACTGCGACACCAACCACCTCCGCCGTCTTTGCTGAGCGCTCTACCCTCCACATCACCCACCCGACGTCGTCTCCGTTACACGACGATTCCAGTCGGTTTACTGAGCCCCTCCTCCATAAGTGCCATTCTTGAACTTAAGTTTCTAAAGCAGTTATTTATACTCGTAAAATCAGTGTTGTGTTATAACTTAGCATTGCCATACAAACAATAGTGTTACTTTTTGTTTTCTTTATGTCATTACCATTATTACCTGTATTTTGTGTATGTATATATTAATGTTAAATACCTTCATAATTCCTTATAACTCCAATATATTTCTGTGTACCCTTACTAAAATCTTCCACTGTTTGCAGCAAGTTCCACTGCTCTTCCATTTCACCTGTGTGTTTCTCCATCCCTCTGTGTCTTCTCTCTACATCTCAAGACGTCTTCTTCTAGTATTTCTAAGGTAAGTGGAAAACCATTTTGGCAGTCAGTACATCCTTTATGACAGACTTTCCTTGTAATATTTTTCATAGCCCTCCCTCCAGAGTCTACCTTCATCCACAGACTCAACACCTTCACCTCATCCCTCCCCAAAATTCTCATCGCTACTCAGTGTGTCACTAAACGACCTTCCACCCCTACCTTTTTCTCCGTTCTCATCCCCAAGTTTAAGCCCTACCAACATGGCTTCTTCCTCAACCCAACAACCCCGTCAACTCATGACTATTGTACACGACACGGTAGACGTACCCAAATTCACAGGTTCCAATATTCCCTCCCATTCATTCCTTAACAATGTCGAAGCAGCTATTAATCGTAGAAATTGCACTACTGATGATGAAAAACTCAGTGTCCTACGCAGCTTTGTTGATCAGAACTCCGTAGCTGGAGACATCCTGCAAACAGATGCATTTCAAGAATGCAACACATATTCTACTTTTGTTGACTTAATTAAGACTCAATTTGGCCAACACACTACCCTTGGTGTTCTCACTCCCCTATATGACCTTGCCTTACAAATAAACTCTCCTCCTTATGTCAGAAAAGAAAAGGCTGCAAGACTTGCTTCAGACCTAAAGGCTCGTCTAAAATCCACTCTAGCATCTTCCAACTGGGTTGATGCCGATGGAAAAATCTCCCTTAACCAGGTTGCATCCCTCTTTGCGTACTTTCGCTTTCTTTCTCTTCTCCATCCAGACACCTTAAACAAAACCAAATCCATACAGTTCACTCCAAATATGACCATCTCAACTTTGTCTCATCAGATCCAAGAGTCACCAAAGACACTGACAGACATTGATGCCCAGCCAGCCCCAATCCCCAAACCTACCTTAGCAGTTGCACATGTGTCCCGATCTGCCTCTCGGCAAAGATCCACTTTCCGTCCCAGATCCATTTCTCGACCTAGACAAAGATCCTTCTCACGTTCAACGGTTATTTGTTACTATTGCAAAACCCCAGGCCACTATGCTAACAGATGTGCTATTCGTCTCTCCACTCCTCCCGATAAAGATTGCCCTGTCCACGGTAAATGCTTCCATACGGCTGCAGAATGTCGTGTTTTGAACTCCAACCCCTCTCAACAGACTTTCTCTTCCCGTCGAAGTTCCCCTTCTTCTTCTCCTATATGACTATCTCCCTCTCCTTCTCTCAGCACAACCCCTCCTAACATGCCTCTCCCATCCCCACCACCCACCCTTCCCATTTGTACTCTTTCTAACTCTAACACATGGTCCAATGCTATTTCCATTCCTGCTATGGTTCATACCTTTCCTATATCTCTCTTCATAGATACTGGTTCTCCTGTAAATATCATAACTTCTTCCACCTTCCACAAACTCCGCCTATCCTATAAGCATGTTACAATCTTGGAACCTTCCGATCTCCAACTTACTAACGTAGATGGTGTTCCATTTCCAGTTTTAGGTAAGATCCATCTTCCAATAATTCTTCATCCTAACAGTCACGAGATTCATATCCCTCTATATGTGGCTGATGTACAGTTTCCTGCAGATGTCCTTCTGGGACTAGCCACTATGCAGCAATATGGAATTAGCGTCTTTCCCCAACGCCATGGCATTGCTTACGGTCGTCATTTTATACCAGCCCTACCCTTGGCGACTACTTCTCACCCACCTTCTGCAAATCCCCCCTCCCACAGCATGCCAACTGTGTCAGTGCCCACTATTGTTGCTCCTCCTACCCCCTCTACCCAGATTCAGATAACTCAAACTGAGAGTACTTCCTCCCCTTCTCCTCTAGCTCCCACGTCCCAGGATACTGTACAATCATCATCTGAACCTTCTCTTCAGAATTCACTTCCTCCTTCTAGTGAACAGACCTTGCACAAAGTTCCCACCCGTACAAAGCGTTTGCGTTCTTCTCGCATGCCTAAATCAAGGAAAAGGAATACCAAATGTTCTCCCCCTTCTACAGAATTCTCTCCAACAGAAAGCCAGATTTCTCCTTCCTTGGATGATTTAGTAATTACCTCCTCCCCTGTCTCTGATGTGCTTTCCACAATGTGTCGCACTACTCATGCAGTGTTAACAAGACCTGTGACTCTTCCACCACATGAGTATTTCAAAGTGCAGCTTCGCATTTTCCAAGCTCCGGAATGTGATGTTCTCTGTATGCCAGAATCCACACGTGTCAAAGGCATATCACTAATTTCAGCCTTATGCACTACCTCCAAGAATGGTCGTACGTCTTTTCTTGTTGCCAATGACACTCATGCTCCCCTCCACCTCAAACTTGGTACTAACTTATGTGATTTTCTTGTGTATCCTTCAAGAGTAAAAGTCATTGATGACCAAAATTCTTCCTTGCCAGTTTGTACCATTAACTCCGATGTGCATCAGGCACAGGTTCCTATTGACGCATCTCACTTCAAAACCCTTGACTTCCCCGATGCTCAACAGGATTTAACTTCTTTATGCAATGCCTTTCGCCATGTCATTGCCTTGCCAGGTGAATCCCTAGGTTCTACAGACCTCATTCACCACCACATCCCCCTTCGTGATGGCTCTAAACCTTGCTATATTCCGGCTTATAGACTCCCGCACAGTAAGCGCAAGATTGTGGACAAGCTCATTGCAGACATGCTTGCCCAAGATATCATTGAACCTTCTATTTCCGAGTGGAATTTTCCCCTATTTGTTGTTCCCAAACCAGATGGTACATTTCGCCCTGTTGTTGATTTTAGAGAGCTTAACAAAATCACTGTCCCCGAAAGAACGCCCATTCCCGTTCTCCAGGAAATCCTACATTCTGTTGGTCAGAATAATACTGTCTTTTCAACTTTAGACCTAATGTCAGGATATTTTCAAATTCCTCTTGCTCCGGAAAGCAAACCTCTAACAGCTTTCTCTACCCCTTCTGGTCATTTCCAATTCAAACGTTTGGCTATGGGTCTCACTTCTGCTCCTTCTGTCTTCACACGACTTATGCATACCGTACTTCATGGCTTAATTGGTGAAAATGTCTTCATGTATTTGGATGACATCATAATAGCTTCCAAATCTGTACCCGACCACATTCACACCCTTCAACAAGTCTTTTCTCGTCTTGCAGATGCCAACCTTAAACTTAAACTCAGCAAATGCTCCTTTCTTAAGAAAGAAATTCGTTTTCTTGGACATGTACTAACTTCTGATGGCATTCTTACGGTTCCTGATAAAGTCAAAGCTGTTGCTGACTTCCCTCGTCCAACGGACCTTGAGCACCTTCGCTCCTTCCTTGGTCTTTCAGGTTATTACCGTAGGTACATCCGCAATTATTCAAAAATTGCAGCCCCTCTTACTTCCCTACTAAAGAAAGATGTACCCTTCCACTGGTCGTCTGCCCAGGAACAAGCCTTTGCAGACTTAAAGAATGCCCTTACCACTGCTCCTGTCTTAGCCTTTCCTAACTATGACTTACCCTTTATTCTCTACACCGATGCCTCATTCCAAGGTCTTGGTGCTGTCCTCATGCAAGAACAAGACACACACCTTCAATCCCTATAGCTGCCAAAAATGTTCTCCACTACCTTCCTTTATTAAATTAATGTTCCATGTATGTTCTCCATGTATATATATATATAATGTTCATATGCCAGCATGTACTAATTGCATTTATATCTTTTGTACGTTACATTGTAAGTCGCTGGGGCCAGCTCCTTTCACGTGGCCGAGCGTTTATTGTATGCATGTATTGGTTAGAAATTAAACTACATGTAGAATTAGATTAATGCGTAGTTTCTGTGTACGTATGTGTGTGCGTGCGTGCTTTAGCGTGAGTTCCAGAGTTCTAGAAGTCGTTGTACCTGTTAATTAATTGTCATATAAATTGTAATGCGAAAGTTGAGTGAATGGGATATAGATCTTTATTACTATCAAATTTGAAGTTGTCATGTAACTGAAAGTGTGTAAATGTAAAATTCTGTATGCAAATGAATAATTAAAATAATTAGATAAATAAAAGTTAGCAACTGTTCTGTGGATCGAATCGGTGCTTGTCACGCAGCACGCCAGATTTTTGTGTGAGCTCGTTCTGTACGCATCAGTGCATTTTCCGTGACTGTGGTGAAGAGTGTGAAGACGAAGTTGTTCCTTACTCCTACAATATATTAACTTTTTGACGTGCAGCGTTTTACTTCACCTTATTGTTAACCGAAAACAATACTACAATTCTTAATGTTGAAATTCATCTCACATCTCCGACTCCATTCCCATATTTTGTCTAGGTCATCTTGCAGCGATCTGCAATCTTCTTCTGTTCTCACTCTCTTTCGAGGTCAGGAATAGATTAATTGAATTAACATTGATTTCAATGGGAAAGAACATTTCTATTTACGTAGTCACCTTGGTCTTTGGTCTTTTGGATCACGTGTTGGACTCGTGATCGACAGCTATTTCCCTCCCGGACGAGAGCTCAGAACTCGTATGACCGATCTATGGGTAATGCTATGACCTTACACACACACACACACACCCAACTCCCCGCCCACGAGAGTCAGAGTAACGACCCGAAGCGCAGCGACACCGAAATAATTTCGGCCCTGGGCAGGATTCGAACCAAGTACTACGAGCACCACCATGCTGGTAGTTCAGCGCTCTACCAACCACGCCACCGAGTGTGTGTGAATTTCAATTTACGTGGAGGCATACAGAACGGATTAATCGTGTAAATAGAAGTACCACTGTACAGCAGTCAAGACGAAGGCATTAACACAAACAAACTTTCACCTTATTTGTCTAACCAAACCTAATGTAGATTACAAGCAACAAATCTACATATGTGTAGGTCGATGAAATAAAAGTATGATAAATTTGTCTAACCTAACTTAACCTGTATTTAGTAATGAAGTAACTATAATTCTAGAGGTCATCAGGGTAACTGTCATTGTCTGAGATGTTGATGGCAGATTTTGGATTCTGGTCGGACTGCGTAATGTAGAGGAGTTTAGCTTGAAAAAAGAACAAAGCTCAGGTCCATAGCCCTGTTTTAAAATATGTATTGTGATGATGTCACTTGGAGTAGGAGAAACCAGGTACACAATGTCAATGCCATTGTCATACTGACATTGGCAGGACTGAGTAGACAACATGGAGTCTTGAACCTACTGTTGCAGCTTCATTTGTTAATGCATTTGCTTTTAGCAATTTCTTTTTTATTCTTATTGATTTCTACCAAGAAAAATGTAGATTACATTGACCTACTATAATTTACAAAATATTTATTTTCTATCACTATCGGAGTTAGCGGGCGTCGTGTCACATCTCATTGTGTGTGTGTGTGTGTGTGTGTGTATATGTGTATGTGTGTATATATGTGTGTATATGTGTATGTATGTATCATACTAAAATGTAACAAAAATAAATAAATAAAAATAATTTTTTTCCTCAAGGAGAGCAACTCCCCATAAGCTTTGCTTCACGCTCTTCCTTTTCAACAACTAATTTTTAAAATTTTTGTATATATGTATGTCTAAATTGTATTTTATAATGTTGAATAAACCTTAACTAACTAACTATATTGCATAGGTATGCACTTCTAAAAATTAACCAAGTGCTCATGTGAAATGTCTAAGAGTCTACTTAAGCAGTGATCTCACTTTCTCCTTTCACATTATAGTCATCCTGAGAAAATCTAAGCAAACTTCTAGCTGGATACTCATTACATTCTCCTACAAAGACAATGAGTGTCTTATTCCCTGTGATGATATTTTGCCCAACACAGGATTACTGTGGCCAAATGTCATCCCCCAAATGTCATCTGATACCAAAGTTCTGAAGGCAATTCAATGTTCCTTCTCCCAGCTACCCAGTTAGGTCTCTACTTCCTGCAAGGAGAGAAAGGTATATCGCCATAAATACCTGGAATATTCTAGATGTGCCAAATTGCTCACAGATGAGCTATATGGTTCTTCAGTATAATGAGCAAACTAGATATAAATATTAAATGCCATAGAAGTACTTCACCAACCCTTGCACCTCCCAAAACAAAACCTCTATTCATGTCCACCATCACCAAGAATGGGGACTGCATGTTCAATTGTTTACCACATACAGAATGTGACCAGCTGCAATGACATTAAACATTTAAAACTAAACTGGAAAGATTTCTATGCAGGATCCCTAATGCACCACCAGTTACACAACCCAGTGCAAGGTACTTTTTAATGTAATCCTTGATCAAATGGATCTGTTACTGAGATGAATGCTTCAAGTGTTGTAATGAAGCATACACCTCTAAAATATTAATTAATGAGCACAAGAAAAAAATTAGGAATATATAATCTAAGCAAATAAAATAGTATGATGATATATAATTTAATCATTATACGTTTCAATCTGTAGTAGGACTTACAACAACCAGAGGAATATTCAATCAGGATATAATTCCCATTGTTGTTGACAAATAAAATGCAAAATCATGAAAATGCAAATGGTCAAATCAAATTTAAATTTATCATAATGGAATGCCAACGGACATTACCTGGATACGAAGTAATATACGACCACAAGAATTATGATAATACTAAGGAGGGGATACATGGTGTCAATAACAAGTTTATAACCCAAATCAACAATTGGACACCAGTTCCCTCATCCTTCCGCTAGTTCAGCGACTCACGCCCCTGGTTTGCGATTGTGATTGTTTACAGTTACCAGTCCGCTAAAAACCGAACGAAAAGGGAAAGGGCTAACAAATTCAAATAGGATCGCTTATAACAGTTTGTATATGACGATGGTATTTGAAACTAACAATTTATTAAATCATAGTCATGAAATTTGAAATTGCACATTGTGGTCACGACGAGTTTCTTAAATGATAATTGTGTCGTTTTGAACCTGGGAGTGAGATAGTGGTTTTGAAAAAGAATACACGAGTGATCAAAATAACGCAAATTACACTATCACAAATTTCAGGTTCAAGAAAAAACATAATAACTATGTTTTTTCTTCATAGTACAATGCACATGAGAACTATGATATTTCTCATGTGCATTGTACTATGACGTTCAGTGTGCTGAATTCGATTTTGATAACAAAAGTTTCATATCACGTCACATCATCACATGTTCTCAATGTGCAACAGAACCGTTTTTATGCTGTTGTGGTAATTGTTATTGGGAATCTTAGTGTTTACCTTAGTTCGGGAAACTTTCCCTCAAAGTGTTATTTTCTTCGATTCAGGAGCCTTTCCTGAAACTTCGAACCACGCATATCGTAACTTTTAATAAGATACGATTAAACTCCCCTCCTCTTTATTTGTTAAATCTATGCAATAATTTTGGTTTGATAAATCGGAAAACTTTGAGAAATTATTTAAAGCGAATGTTAATAACCAGTGGCTTTTTGAGCTCTTTTCGAACTCGTAGGAGTCCCGCCGAATACGGCCCACTATCGTCGGGTCAGAGATCAGACTACCCAGAGCTCAAGTACCAGACGGAACTTTTTTAAAACCTTCTTGGCAAGGGACCTTACGTTTTCCGTTTCAGAAGGCCTTCAAGATCTACTTAATTCAAACTTACCAACGTTTGAGAACCCAACCCGGCAGAAAATTGTGACCGGTAACTTCTCAAACTTCCCCTGAAATTTGTTAAACCTCAATTTCCATACTGTAAAGGGATCCATCTATGAATAGCCTCCACTTACTTGGTTCATAGGTCAGCTCAAGGACAGTGAATAGGCCTATAATGTAATTACAGTAAGTCAAGTTGGGGTCCACGGAGCCATCCATATAATAGACCGCCATTCCAGGTCTCAAAAGCGTGCGGATGCCTTGTAGGGCCTGCGCTCATACTCTTTTCTGGTCACATAACTTCTTACCGGGAAGCTTTGTGACAACGAAGGTTGCGGGTATCGACAGCCATGGAGGTGGGGACTTGAACTCCGGGTGAGGAGAGTCCCTACCCTTTTCAAGGAGAGCATTAGTGAGCTTGAAGGAGTCCAGGAGTCTAGCCCCTTGAGATAGCCAGGTACCGCAGTGGATAAGATTATCCACCCGTCCCAAAGCTATCACAAGGCTCTGACTCAGCTCAGTTATCCTGGGGCTCTGGACTATCTTGGCAAGAAAGTCAACCTCCAGCCTTCTGACCCGTGATGCTAATGAAGGCAATGAAGCCTCCATATGGAGGTTAACAGTCCTGGTCCAAGGTTGAGCTCCTTGGATTGATTATAAGGCCAACCAAGTTCTACAATGGCGGACGCTACTAAACAGTGGCGTAGCTAGTGTTTTTGCTGCCCGGGGCGGCCCTCAAGTTTGCCGCCCCTCCCCAGAGGGAATATTATGCACATTAACCCCTTTTACACACACACACACATACACACACAAATATATATATATATATATATATATATATATATATATATATATATATATATATATATATATATATATATATGCAAGGTTGACCACGAAGAAAAACTATTAAAGCAGAGCGCTTTCGGGTATTCACCTCTTGAGTGCAAATAATATATGTATTATTTGCACTGAAGGTGTGAATATACGAAAGCGCTCTGCTTTAATAGTTTTTCTTCGTGGTCAACCTTGCATTTTCAAGAACACACGCTCCCAGTGTTTTTCCTGCATATATATATATATGTATATATATATATATATATATATATATATATATATATATATATATAATATATATATGTACATATATATATATATATATATATATATATGTGTGTGTGTGTGTGTGTGTGTGTGTGTGTGTGTGTGTGTGTGTGTGTGTGTGTGTGTGTGTGTGTGTGTGTGTGTGTGTTTGTGTGTGTGTGTCACAACTCACCTATAGGCCAGGCTAGTCGCGACACGAAAAAAGAAAAGCTAAGGTCGTGCACTGTTCGGACGAGTGACGGAGAGTTCAGGCAGGATAATCAAACTCTTCGTAAGTTACTTGATATTAAGAAAACATACAACATAAATGGACAGAATAAGAAAATATATTAATAAATATTACATGGTATATAGATTGAATATTACCAAGTAGCTGAGTTTGCTCTTGTATGCAGCACGTAAGAACAAGTGGGCGAAATGAAGTCTTCATTATGGTGTAGAGCCGGGGTTCTCAACCTATTTTCACATATACTCCGTACTTATGAATTGCTATTCTTTAACCTCCTGGAGATGACATCAACACTAAATTTAATCCCTTTGCATCCACTAACTGCTAGTGGCTTTCGGTTGGCGGCCCCACTTGTGAACTGCCGTGGCCCAATAGGCTTTCATGGAGCACAGGTTGAGAACCACTGGTGTACACGAGTATTGATTCTGGTTGTTAGAAGTTGCACCAACGGAAAATCATTTGGGCCGACTCTCCAGTCTCGGGAACAAACGGATAGTTTGAGGAGATAGGCTGATGCACAATAACTTTTGGTAGGCGAATCTTCTGGTAGTCGGAACACGTAAAATATTGGTTGATATTTCGTAGTTGAGAATTAACAGAGAGAGTCGAGTCATAGTCCAGCAGCAGTCTGGAGATGTCCGAATCAATTCAGGAAAACACGAAGGCTTTACATTTCGCGTGGAGATGGGCAATCGTTGTGGTCCAAAGGACTTGTTTAGTGGTTGTCGTAATCGACAATTGTAGAATAATACCTACGTAGATTTATGGGATAGGAGGAAAGCTTTTGGGAGCTGTCAAGAGTTTTTATGAGAGTAGTAGAGCTTGTGTCAGGATTAGAAATGGAGAGAGTGAGTGGTTTGAAGTAAAGGTGGGACTTCGTCAAGGATGCGTTATGTCGCCCTGGTTGTTCAACTTATACATGGATGGGGTGGTGCGAGAGGTGAATGCTAGGGTAGTGGGTCAGGGATTGGAGATGGTTAAAGAAAATGGAGAAAAGTGGGAGGTGAGCCAGCTGTTGTTTGCGGACGACACTGCGCTTGTGGCAGGGTCAGAGGAGGGATTGAGGAAGCTGGTGGCAGAGTTTGGGAGAGTATGTGATAGAAGAAAGCTAAAGATAAATGTGGGTAAAAGTAAGGTGATGAGATGTACAAGGGGTGAAAGTGGCAGTAGACTGGAAGTGAACATTAAGGGAGAGCGACTGGAGGAAGTGGATAGTTTTAGATACTTGGGTGCAAGTGTAGCAGGAAAAGGTGGAGTGAAGGTGGAGGAATAATGTAGATTGAGAGAAGCGAGTAAATGCCTTGGTGGATTGAAGAGTGTAGTGAGGAATGGGCATTTGGGAATGGATGCGAAGAGGAGACTGTATGAAGGAGTGATTGTGCCAACAGCACTGTATGGGGCAGAAACGTGGAACATAAGAGAAGAAGAGAGAAGGAGTTTGAATGTGTTTGAGATGAGGTGTCTGAGAAGTATGGTGGGGGTTACTAGGCTGGATAGAGTGAGAAATGAGGAGGTGAGGAGGAGAACAGGGGTGAAAAAGGATTTGGGAGATAGGGTTGATGAAAGAATATTAGGATGGTTTGGACACATGGAAAGAATGAGTGAAGAAAGACTAGTAAAAGAGGTATGGAAGGCAAATGTGGAGGGAGTGAAAATGAGGGGACGTCCTAGGATGAGGTGGATGGATGGGGTGAAGGGGGCTTTGGGGAAGAGGGGAATGTCTGTTGAGGAAGGAAGGGAGAGGACGGAAGACAGAGGTGAGTGGAGAATGGTTGTATATGGATGATGATGTGATTGCATGAGGAGGAATGGGCGGGGTGGGGGGTGGGGGGTGGGGTAGTATGTGTGAGTAAATTTTGACGCAGCCCGAAGGGATTTTCTCCCCGTCCTCTCCTTATATGCAAGGGGGGACGGAGAGGGGGGTCGCCGATTAAATGAAGCGGCCTTGCTGTGGATGTGCTGTGTCTTGCGACACTGCTTCTGACCCAGGGCGGTGGGCAGGGTGCAGGGATGACCCGTCATCCAGGAGGTGCTCAGATGAGAGGGAGGGTGGGAGGGGTGTGGAGTGTATTTAGGGATGAAATGGGTGGGAGTGTTTTTATGCCTTTCCCTTTTTGGCTACCTCCCTTGGAAGGGGGAAAAAGCCTTGGTATATGTATGTAGATTTAGATGGGCTCTGGACGTCTGCTTCTTTTCTTGTATTCTCTGTTCTTTTCGCGTTCTGGTTCTCTCTATTTCTCTTCTCTATTGACTTTGTGTGTCTCACACTTGTCTCTTTCTGCTTCGCCTTTTATAGCCCGGAAATGGGTGCTTACGTTTCCCGGAATGCCAAAACGTATGTAAAGTAGGTAGTTTAAACACATTCAACCAATGGGAAAACAGATTAAGTTTTCCCGACAAATTATGTAACGTTTCTCCTGAGCTTGGTTTCATGGCAGAACATGATGAAGCGCGCCCCAACAGACGGGTATTACCCAATGGGTTATATTTTAAGAAATACAATACAATACAAATTATAACATATACTATACATCATATTCACACAAGGCTTGCCTAAAAAATACAAGCAGGAGTCTTTATTCACATAAGGACGTGACATGGCACAACCACAGGATTCTATTCATGCTAAGGACGTGGCAATATATATGTATGTGTGGCTGTGTGTATCCAGACAAAATTAGTTTTTTTACTGATTGAAAATCGAATGAAAGCCTAAAAAAAAAAAAAAAAAAAAAACATAAAAGTGCCGCCCGAAGTGGACCGCCACCCCCCCTCCTTTGCCACACCTCTGCTGCTAAACAAAGTATAGCCAGGGATATATCGTATGTGGCTGATGTGGTGAGACCAGCGAAATAGATTACATGATACACTGTAAGGATTGCGATCGCTGGGTACATTATATATGCAGTGGCCTGCCTCTTAATTGATTATTATGTTTTGCCAGTGCGAAGCGTGTATACACATGCGAAACCCTACACTTACAAAAGTGTGAGGTTCCTGAGGTCAGGTATTTAGCCACGGAGCTTGGTGACAGCACAAGGTCAGATCAGAAAACGTATCGACCTCACCAGGCAAGTAGGATAGTGACCGCAGCCGGTCGACTACCATCATACGCCGCTCCTGATTAGCTCGCGCCTCACACGTGATTGGCTCAGTCGCACATAGCTTAAATCGATAGATTTGTACAAATAACCTGTAATTCTGCCAATAAAAGATTCTGGATTCAACCATTGTCTTTTTAACACCGTACCTGGAGCCATGTCGCTACATTGGTAACCCCATCAACGACACCGCAGCCAGCGCTCGCCTTCCTGTAGTCGCTACCGTGGTTGACTTACTTAGGCATTCTACCCATGACGCCGACTCTGCCGCCGCCGCCACCGACGCAATGGAGACATCGCCACCTGAGGACCACCATGTTGTCGCAGCCCAGATCTAGCTTCCCACCTTCAACCCCGTCAACGCCGCCACCTGGTTCCGCCACGCGGAAATCCAATTCAGGTTGAAGATCAGGCAAGAGACGTCGCAAGCAGAATACGTCCTCGCCGCTCTCCCTGACGAGACCTTTGAGCTAATCGCCGAGTGGCTCGACTCGAAAAGCATGGAACCCATAAAATATGGGGAACTGAAAGCATTCTTCACGCGGTGGTTCACTCCTCTGCCGCCTCAAGGGCGAATAGGAACCTGCAGTTGGCGACGCAGCCTTCGGTGACCAACGGCCTTCAGACGTCCCCCCTAGAGCTGTGGACACTAGCCTGCATCTCCTCAGACAACGGCAGCTGCAATACCATCGATATACTTCGAGTCCTGTGGTTACAACGGTTCGCTGACGGTATCCGCTCTAGAATGCCCAACACGGAGTTCACGGACGACGACGAGCTCCGACAACTCGGAGACAGCCTGACTGACGCCCATACAGCAGCCTCCCAACACAAGCACGCGGTGCCTGCAGATCCACATCCACTCCAGGACGACAACAGGCTGACCGCCGCTGCAGCTACATGCGGTAACAACTGGCGCCGGCAGCCCCCTCCAACCTCCCAACGGGCAGCCCCGAGGTCTTGCTCACAGCAGCAGCAACACTCATCGTTGGCCAATTGTGCAATTGTCACGCACGCTTCGGACCCAACGCCCGCAAATGTGGACCTCCGTGTACATTCTCAATAGATATATAAATGAATAAACAAACAAATAAATAGATAAATAAAATAAATCAATAAATAAGTAGAAAAAAGTGTATAATGGCCGTCTAAGCACGCTCCGGCGGCCAACCCACACGCTGCACTAGATTACCCAGCTGCCGCAAATTGCGACCACCCCATCGACCACTGATCGTCTATTTTACTTACAGTGTCCTACCACAAAGACGCAGTTCCTGCGCCTTCCTGTCCCTGCTACCAGCTTCTGTATGGAGGGCCACGTACCCCACGGCCGATAACGTATGCCTCTACGCTGCCAACGGATCACCGATCCCAACCCACGACCTCAAATATCTAAGTATCCAGATCGGTGGTCGTTCATACCGGTGGAATGTCATCATCGTACACGTGGACATGCCGCTCCTCGGCGTGGACTTCCTCGCCCACAATAGGCTCTTAGTGGACGTGGCTCGATGGCGCCTCCTGGACTCCTCCGTCACCACAACAATCGCCGTTGCACCAGCCGAGCTCAGCTGCAGCGTCAAACTCGTCACTGACGACTTAGCACACCTTTGGGAGGCCTACCCCGAGGTCTTAAAGCCAGAACTTCGGCAATACCCTTAGATACCCGCCAAGCACGAGGTATATCACCGCATAAAGACCTCAGGGCCCTCCGTGTTCTCCAAGTTCCACTGTTTGTCACTAGAGAAACTCGCAACAGTGAAATAGACGCTCTGGGGCACCACATCTCGGATGCTGGTGACCTCGCCCCTCCCTGAACAGGTGTTCGCCATCAATTACTTCCCCATCTCCACCACAGTGAAAGCCCTGCAACAATTTGTGGGGATAGTCAATCATCACCAACGCTTCCTCCCCGGGATAGCTATCAGCATGGCCCCACTTTATGCAGCACTCACTGGCAAACCTAAGGATCAGAAACAACCCCCCATAACTCCCAGAACGCAGAACAATGATTACGATAACAACCTTCAGAGGAGGAAATGAGACATCATAAACTACGCAAAATACACAAAACGCCCAAAACAGCACTGGAAACATCGTAGGGGCCGGGTAACACAAATAATGGTAGGATATTAAATAGTGTAGCAGATGTACAGACAAGCCTTTCCAAGATCCTGCTCCGGGGTTTACAGAGACAACGAACAAAGGAAAGGGACCACATGCCGTTCCTACAGGAAAGGAAGATGACGACATGGCATCATGGGAAAAGACTGCAGGTTCGACCACCCAAATAGTGTAGCTGATGCACAGATAGGGCATTCCCAAGACCCTGTTCTGGAACAGGGTGGATACAAAGAAACTGAGGGAGTGAAAGTGTCAGCTAAAAAAAACAAAATGTGCATTTTATAAGAGAAATTATTGCAAAATCCGTATACAAGGTAGGGGATGTAAATATGATCACCCAAATATATGCCCTAGATTGATCAAGCATGGTCCCAATAAAGATAGGGGCTGTACGCGAAGTAGAAAGTGCAAACATTATCACCCAAAACTATGTTATGAGTCTCTGAAGGAGGGAACGTGTATTAAGGAAAAATGCACCTACACCCACCTCAAAGAGACAATAAAAACAGGTAAGAGTGAGAGACATAGGGGAAACAGGACAGTAAAAAACAGAACAGAGGGGGGGGGGATAAAAGTGCCAACAACCCAGATGACCAATAAGAATATTCTTTAGAAAACACTCAACAACAAATCTACACACTCCAAACCCAAATGGGATAAAGTCAGCAAATTATTCAGAACCAGAACAAAGTGGCACCCTATCAACCAGTGGCGGTGTCACAACCTCTAACTTGGATGGTACAAACAAACTGCTCATTGTTGCCAAAAACGAACATAATGGTAATGACAGTTTACCGACCACCAAATAATGACTGTGAAGAGTTCTCCAGCATATTAACAATGATATCTAAAAAAAACTAGAAGAAAATGAGACAAAAATTATTATGCTTGAAGATCTACCCATAATCATTTGGCCCTTTAGGCGTATAAGTGGAGGAATACAGACTCGCTAATAATAACCATCTAGAACAAGCCATTAGGGAGCCAACACAAATGAACATGATCTTTGCAGTCTTATGCTTTACTTCTCTTCTCTTTATTTTGTACCTCTAACATGATTCCCTCATTCTAATTTGTAACCAATCTATGAAAGCCTGCTTCTTCTCTTCTACACCCTTCTTTATTTCCTCATGTCACCACTCACTACCCTTCCTTCTATTTTCTCCCGTCATCCTTGTTCCACACATGATCTTTGCACACCTTATGACTCCCTCACTAATTCAGCCTTAGCTTCTCATCGTATCACCTATGGCCTGTTCTTTGACAGTTATTGCTGTGACTTGTCTTATGTGCAATATTAGGCCCTGTGTGATTTAATTTGACGATAAAGCATTTCGCTACGAATTTTTGTTCAAAATGAAATAGTCATACCCATTTGTTTTTTGTTTTCTTTGTATTTCTATTTTCAAAGAAAATTTCAAATACATTTAGCATGAACAATATAATTGACTATTAAGGGTCCGAAATGCTTCTCCATCGCTAAGGCACTTCACCATTCAGGCAACTCCATCACTCGGGTCATAGTATTTTTTATTATTATTAGATTTACGTTTTCTTTTCTTTTAGGTGTTTTGGAGGATTAATGGTGGTGACAGTCAATGTTCCCTCCAAGTTTTTGCTGTGAGTGTGCTCAGAAATTTGTTTGTGTACTTTACCTTCTCTGAAAAATATGTGCACATCCATGCAAGTCAATATCTGATCATTTAAGCAAATACGTACAATTTGCAAGTTTATATTACAAACAAAGCAATTATTGATTTTACGGTTGGCAAGTTACCATACTTTTACAGAATTTATAAGATGATATTTGTGTGGAACTTATTTATTGAATGAATTTTAATATATCGAAAATTATAAATGGGACGTTTTCCGCTTCACTTGCTTCACTTGATAAATAAACAGTGGGATGGTATGGTCCTAAGTTAAGGTAAGAGTCGACTGGTGAAGGGTGAATTATTACTGAATTTACTTTTATTTTTTGTTGTTTATTTTTTTTTAAGTATTTAGGAAAATCAATGGTGGTGATAGTAATTTATTTTGCTGTATTTAGCATCGGCGAGGTGGGGTAACAATTCGAATCCCCGCAGCACGTAATTAATTTCGAAAATGATAAATGACACGTTTTCCTCTTCAGTCCTCCGTCATTGTTTACGCACAGTACCTCAAACCACTCGATCTCTCCATTTCCAATTCTAACATAGGATCAATTACTCTCATAAAAATTTTTGACTGCCATTAACAGCTTTCTCCTAATCCCAAATATCTGCTAATCCTCCCACAGTGCCTTCCTGTCTACCCTGTCATAAGCCTTTTCCAAATCCATAAAGCCCCCCCCCAAAAATAAAATCCTTACCTTTTCCTAAAGCTTTGTCACATATCTGTCCTACCACAAAAATCTGATTCACACAACACTTACCTTTCTTAAATCCACACTGTTCCTCACCAATTACTCCCTCTGTTCCTCTCCCAATCCTCTTAATTAAAACCCTTCCATAAGCCTTCTCAACTACACTCAACAAATTGATCCTTCTGAAACTACTACACTCTCATTTGTTCCATTTTCCTTTGTAACAAGCACTCCTCCAGTCCTCCGGCACTCTATCTTCCTTTAGACATACATTAAATAACCTCACTAGCCAATCCACTAATACTCTACCTCCCCTCTTCAGACACTTCACATGACACCCATTTAACACAGGTGCTTTACCTGTTCTCATTATTTTCAGAGTTACTTGCACCTCATCTTTTCTTATTTCTCTTCCATTTTCATCACCCATTGTTATGGCGGGGTAATTCCCAA
Organism: Oratosquilla oratoria; assembly: GCF_046742065.1. Lineage (NCBI taxonomy): Eukaryota > Metazoa > Arthropoda > Malacostraca > Stomatopoda > Squillidae > Oratosquilla > Oratosquilla oratoria. The sequence goes on along the minus strand of NC_134796.1, from coordinate 9,102,254 downwards.
ACAAGGCAGTTTGTTTCTTAGCTTTAATCTTCACCATGTTTACATGGGCCCGGCATGGCTCAAAAACATAAGTACTGGTATCTCTATGCCAGGCGTCAGTGGGCAGTAACAAAACATAAACATTCAAGTAATATGAAAGAGAATCAGAACACATATAATTTAGGATCAAACTCTAAGTAGTAAATGAAACACAAACATGAATCCTTACACCCATTATTGTCATTTAACGTCTTCCATTGCTACCACCACTCCCTCCCTTCCTCCACATTTAGCAGTTCCCTAAAATATTTTGCCCATCATCCCCTTACCGCTTTCTCTTCCGTTATCACTTCTACATGTGCACCTTTTACCTTTTCTTCTCTCCTTGATTCGCCTCCCCTTCCTTTTTTTTAAGTTCCTTCCAAAACATATTTTTATTACTTTCAAAATTTATATCAAACTCCTCCCCATCTGCTCTCCCTTTTGCCTCCTCTATTTTATGTTTTGCTTCTCTTCTTTGTTCTATGTACCTCTCATATGTTTCTTTCGTCCTACTTTGCAACCAGTTCGTAAATGCTCACTTCTTCTTTTCAAAAACCTTCTTCACTTCATCATCCCAACAATCACCCTTCCTTCTATTCCCTCCCGTCCTCCCTGTTTCACACACTATCTTTGCACACCTTGTTACTCGCTTCTTGAAACACCCCCATTCCTCCTCCACTCCTACTTCTACTCTATCCTTCACTATCCCCCCACACTTCTCTCAGTTTCTTGTACTTCTGCTTCTTTTCCTTCTCATTTAAACAGTTTACTCTAAGCACCTCCGTACCTTCTGCTTTTTTCCTCTCTTTCTATCTATCCTTCACTCTTAATTTACCTTCTACCAAAAAATTATCTGGTATACCCTGCGTGAGACCGGGCATGGAGTTGAGTCAGAATAGATTTAGAGCGCCTGGTTCCATTATCAAGAATTACCAGGCAAAAAAGTTGAACTAACACTTATCCCCCTCCCCCATTGTCCAACACACATGCCTCTACTCGTATATACCAGTTAAAGGAGTAAATCGCCGTTTTATGTAGTCAATGTTGATCATATACGGACCACTGATCGCGTGCTGCAGCGTGTGTGCCCTGTCCCTCAACAATGTAGCATATTTCGCTTTGATTTCATTCGGGCGGACGGTGGACTCGAAATTTAACATTTACGAATCGCTAACAGGTCCCTTCCCCTCCTCCCTTCCCCCTGTGACCAGGATTCCACACCGACAAACCCAGAACAAAATCAGTGAAGTATGGTTCTTGTGTGAAGCTCAGCATGTTGTCTACACTTACTGTGAAACGGTGAGCTTCTCAACACGAGTACTCCATTTGTACGTGTGTGCAGTATAGTTTCACTTCATCCGATGCCTTGTACTGTACTTCACCAGTAGTGAATGTTTAACCCACAAAATGGAAAACCACTAAACAACCGCAGCGTGGCACCGTGTTTCCCATAGAAACTTCCAGGTGTTTGATATCAAGTTACTATTCACCAAATTATTATCGGCTGAAAGAAACCTGCACAGCGAAGCTATAGCGATAATCCCATACCACACTCCTGGTCATATGGCCATTTCCCGAAGGTTGAGTGTGGTTTGAATTTTCCGCCAAAATCATCGGAAATTTAAAATTCCCGGCTCTGTGCAGGCATGCGCATTGTCGACCCCACCTCCCCCTCCCTATTCCCTCCCTTCTTACCCGGCTAGCTCGAGCCGGACGTCGCGTCACTTAGCATCGCGGAACCAGACGAGTCGGTCACTCCACAACCCACCTTCTTTTCATGCCGGTAAGTCTGGTTCCTGCTCGTGCTCGTGTGTTCTCGTAGGGAGCCCTACCTGTTCTCCTGCAGTTTTTCCCCTTCGGTGTTGTGTCCAGACACCTTTGGGACACCCCTTCTATGATTATCATTATTCTATTTTCAGACCAAACGCTTGTGTGTGGAATCCGGCTGCACAGCCAGGATCTCGTCAGACGGCCACCACGACCTCTGCTCCCGCCATGCCCCTTGTTTCTCACAAGCTGGCTTTAACCCCCTAGCCTGCGTTGTGTGCAAAGCGCGGGTTGAGGAGATTCGTGCTGCTCCTCCCAAAACCCGTTCCAAGCTAGCCGCCCTCGAACTTCTTCGGGAGGCATGGCGCAGAGCTCGGAAATTGAAATCCGCTGACGACCCCCCCCCCTGGTGTGGGCGGATCCGGCGTTAGGCGTGGAATTGGGCCTCGTTCGCCCTCGCCATCCGTCTCCCTATGTCTCCGAGACTTCCGTTGGTGGACAACCTGGGCCTCTCGGAGTACAAGGGGACGAGTCTGATGTTACGGAGTATGGTGTCCCCGAGCGTCCTCAGGCCTCTCGGCAGCCCCATACATCCGACCATCAAGGGTCCTTAAAACCCTTACGGCTTGCTTTGTCAAGCACCCCCACGAACTCGTCTTCCTCCCTAGTTCACTCACGTGAACCCGGCAGGAAATCTCGCTCGAAAAAGAGGTCTGCCTCACCGAGGTCCAGGACGCTCAGCTTGTCCCCACCCTCCACAGCCTCTCCCCCCAACTCACCCTCCCTTCCTCGCTCTCCTTTTCCTCGCCGTAAATCCCACAAGGGCAGGGAGCCGGGGGACGAAACGAGGGGAGAGGGAACTCTGGCTGCCCAAGTGGCTGCCCTCCTTCCGTCCCTGATAGGCCCCGTCCTTGAATCGGCCCTATCACATTATCCGGCCTTTCAGACCGCGCAAATCATAACGCACCCCTCTCCAGAGCAACCTCCTATTGAACCTACGGCTCTAGCCCCCCCTCCCACTCTCCCTCCTGGTCCTTCCCTCCGCCCCTCCGTGCCGGCGACAGGTATAGGACTAGAAGGCCCCTCTCAGGAGGAACCCCCCAATCAGACGTCCGTCGGGTTGGACGGGGTGGAGGACCACTACAGTTCTTCTTTACCTTATCCTCCTACCATGACGGACTCTTGAGTTCACCCCTTCTCATGGTGTGACCTTCCCCGGTCCTGGGAGTACTCGTTTGGAGAAGATCACAAGCTAGTGGCCTGGTCTCCCGACTACTCGCTACTGGAGGGCTGGAGGAGGAGAGATGACGTTATCCTAAAGTGGGCCAACGACGCGGAGGGGGCTAAGGTTCTATATAAGATTCGACCCCTCTCCGCCCCGGCCTCCACGCCCTCCAGGATTTCCACCTCTAACACTCTGGACGCATTAGGTGCTCTCCTGGAGAACCCTCGTTTAAACCCTGATGGGCATATGTTTGTCGACAGGTCGGGGGACTCACCGGCGGTAGCACTCTCCCCAAACGCCTGGTTCCCGCAGGAGAAAGGGGAGAAAGCCTTAGACATCCCTGCTCTCGAGCGGGCCCAAGACCAACCCAAGACGGTTCCTCCTCGACGGCATATCCCTTCATCATTCCCCGTCGTCCTGCCACCACCCTTCGCGCCGGAGGGCCTGCGCGATTGCTTGTGGCACTCGGGCAGGGACCCCGCCCTCCCCCAGCAACTTAGTGAACCGGAGGCTAAGTTGCTGACGACGGAGGCCTCGACCAGACAAGACCTTGCCTCTACCATCTCGACCGTCACGGCAATGGCGATGATGAGGAACTGGCTGACGACGCTCGCCACGAGCTTTGAGGACTTCCCGCGGGAAGAATTGAGGTGAGTGGGATATTTCAATCTATAGAGGGTCCAGACCTGTCCTGGCGAGAGACGCTCGGGTAGCTTCTTCACCCAGGACGGAGCCTCTTGACTAGCGCCCGAGGACGAGGTCGTTCGGAAACGACCTCGGCTTCGCATATGTTATACGTTCTACAATTGAGCGATGTGACTTTATTACACCCTCCGGGGATCGGGATCCTTCTCGCCCTACTAATTTGATTCGCGTGTTTTCTGTATGCAGAGACACCCTGGCGGCACTCTCTACCGTGGCAGAGGGTACAGCCAACATGGCGTCATCAGCCCTACCCCCAGCAGCGAGGGCCTTCACCGCGGCTCGTCTGGCAGCTCGTCAGTCTGCAGCGCGGTCGGCCCCGGAGATAGCTCGCCGGGGCGTGGTGAGAGCAGCTCCCCTTTCCCGTGGTCTGTTCGACCAGGAAGCGACAGACCGCGTCTTCGCTACGGTCCCGACCGTCATCCAGATCCAACAACCCTCCCAACCGGAGATTCCAGGACTTCCTTCGGAGACACGCGATAGTGACCATCTCCGCTAGCACAGTTCTGGACTTCCTGTCTTGGCTAGCTGACACCACCAACAGGGCACCGGAAGGCCGACCCGGGCCATGCCCCCCACGCCCACAACATCAGAGGCCTCGCGGCATCGCTGGCGTTTCTCCGCACCCACTCTGTGGAACGGGTGCAGGACCTCGGGGGCTGGGCATCAGCAACTTCCTTCAGGACACGGTATCTCTACCACTCGATCACCCCTGTCCCATGTGTCGCCATGGGAACGGCTCCACCCCTCTTCGCAAAAGAAGGGGGGGCAAAGGGCGACCGAGGGGTAGGGGAAGGCCTAGGAACCGCTGAGCAAGATACAATATTCTACATAGAATTTATGCACTATGTGAATTGTACAATATTATTTTTATAAAAAATAAATAAATAAATGAATATATATATATATTGATATTGATATCGATATAAGTAAAAAAAAAAAAAAAAAACAGGTCGAAATGGACATGACTTCTCCTATTCAACTTAAGCTAATCTATAGTCATGATGGTCAAGAACTTTACCATGTTGAAATTAATTTCAACGCTCACTGTGACTCAGGTCGAAATGACCATGACTTTTCCTATTCAACTTGAGCTAATCTACAGTCATGATGGTCGAGAATTTTACCATGTTAAAATTAATTTCGACGCTCACTGTGACTTAGGTCGAAATGACCATGACTTTTCCTATTCAACTTAAGCTAATCTGTAGTCATGATGGTCAAGAATTTTACCATGTTAAACTAATTCAACGCCCACTGTGACTCAGGTCAACATGAACATGACTTTTCCTATTCAACTTAATTTAATCTACAGTCATGATGGTCGAGAATTTTACCATGTTAAAATTAATTTCGACGCTCACTGTGACTTAGGTCGAAATGAACATGACTTTTCCTATTCAACTTAATTTAATCTACAGTCATGATGGTCCAGAATTTTACCATGTTAAACTAATTCAACGCCCACTGTGACTCAGGTCAACATGAACATGACTTTTCCTATTCAACTTAATTTAATCTACAGTCATGATGGTCGAGAATTTTACCATGTTAAAATTAATTTCGACGCTCACTGTGACTTAGGTCGAAATGACCATGACTTTTCCTATTCAACTTAAGCTAATCTGTAGTCATGATGGTCAAGAATTTTACCATGTTAAACTAATTCAACGCCCACTGTGACTCAGGTCAACATGAACATGACTTTTCCTATTCAACTTAATTTAATCTACAGTCATGATGGTCGAGAATTTTACCATGTTAAAATTAATTTCGACGCTCACTGTGACTTAGGTCGAAATGAACATGACTTTTCCTATTCAACTTAATTTAATCTACAGTCATGATGGTCCAGAATTTTACCATGTCAAAATTTATTTCAACGCTCACTGTGACTCAGTGATGTCACGGTATGATGACGTCATTGTGATAAATTGACGTCACCATGTAGTCCTATGACGTCAATTTGTGTCCCTGTGACGTCACGAGACGATCCTATGGCGCCATGATCAATCCGGTGACGTCACAGTACAATCACATGATGTCACTAGGTATTAAACATATAGAAGTCCGCTTGTGGGTGACGAGACGTCACAAATTGCCATAGCACACTATTGGATGAAGACGCTCGCCACGGGCTTCGAGAACTTCCCGCGGGAAGACTTGGGGTGAGTTGGATACATACCGAGGGTCCAGGCCCGTCTTCGTGGGAGACGCTCAGGGAACGTCTTCACCCAGGACGAAGCCTCTTGACTAACGCCCACGGACGAGGTCGCTCGGAAACGAACTTGGCCTCGCATACTCCCTTTCGGTTTCTCGCTTACCCCGAGGATCTTCACGAAACTAGTGAGAGTGGTAGGCGTACGTTGGACGGAAGCAAGCGTCTCCACACTCATGTTCCTAGACGGCTAGTGGATGCATTTGCCCACCGGGGAGGGTGCATCGGCCGACATCTCAATGGCTCTGAGTGTGTTGGCGGACGTGGAGTTCGGGGTGGACTGGGACGGGTCTGCCCTTGCTCCCACACAGACTTTATTGGCTCGGGATTGAGTGGGACACAGTCAGCGTCCTTCGGGTGCTCCCCTGCGCCAAAAGAGCGTGCTTCTCTCACACGTCCTCCCTCCTTCGGTGGCGGGGGGGGGGGGGCCTCAACTTCGCGACCCCGGCCCTTCCACTGAGCCGCTTGGGGCGCCGACGGCTGGTACGGGAGGTCGACAGGAGCATACTGCTTCTCCCGCGTGACCTGCCCGGGCCGATACCCTCAGCACTCCACAGGTTGTTGCGTCCCTGGCTTCGGTCGGGGGCCCTACGCCGGTCGCTGGAGTTTCTCCGCACCCACTCTGTGGAGCGGGTGCGGGACCTAGGGACTGGACATCGACGACTCCCTTGGGGACACGGTGTCTCTACCACTCAGTCGCCCCTGTCCCATGTGTCGCCATGGAAACGGCTCCACCCCTCTCATCTCAAAAAAGTGGAGGGGGCAAAGGGCGACCGAGGAGTGGGGAGGGGCCAGGAACCGTTGAACAGGATACAAATTTCGTATAATTTACGCATTGTGTGAACAGTGCAATGTTGTGCATGTCACATTCTTCGGCGTGGGTACTTGACGTTTCTGTCTCCCCTCTACTGAGTGATAAAATGAATAAGTCTCCCATAGGAAAGACACACGTAATAACGGTTTGATTCAGGCTTCACCTCTCCTCCCACCTGTCCTCGTCTCATGCATAGCTTCGCTGTGCAGGTTTCTTTCAGCCGATAATATTTCTTTGTCGCGGCTCGTGCCGCTTAAATTCTTCTTATCGGCTTAAGAAACCTGCACAGATTTAGGGTCCCTCCCTCCTCCCACAGGCGAAGCCTTCATTTCTCATTGAAGTGACGCGACGTCCGGCTCGAGCTAGCCGGGTAAGAAGGGAGGGAATAGGGAGGGGGAGGTGGGGTCGACAATGCGCATGCCTGCACAGAGCCGGGAATTTTAAATTTCCGATGATTTTGGCGGAAAATTCAAACCACACTCAACCTTCGGGAAATGGCCATATGACCAGGAGTGTGGTATGGGATTATTGCTATAGCTTCGCTGTGCAGGTTTCTTAAGCCGATAAGAAGAATTTAAGCGGCACGAGCCGCGACAAAGAAATAATTTGGGTAAAGAGCTCCCCATCTGACACTCTTCACTTGATGGAAACCCGTTCAACAGCCAAAATTTACATCGTCGGTGACAAGATGACTTCGTCTGCTGACATGAAAAAAAAGATGGTTGTCTTAGACGTTTGCGGCTCCCATCCTCCATATAGCTCAGCAGATTGATAGTTATACCAGTGACTGTAGTTTTGTGTTCTCTCCATAGCACTTACTATATTTCCCCATGCTTTCGCGCAGTCCTGTATTCAAGACTTAATTGCGGTTTTCGTGGGTCATTAAGTTAGGAAATTGTATCGTTCTGTTTGCGTGGATGGTTGTCATGCTGATCCTGTGCAAACCCAACTTCACTCTCACTTATCACGGAAGCTTCAATCAGGATACAATAACGTGCAACACTTACCAATCTTGTTTCACTAACTCCATCGTGCTGTTGGCTGACACTTTGAAAGGAAAATACAACCATTCAAGGTAAATTTCAGGGTACTTGTGAACAGTGAAGTTTTGCTTGGCAAGAAAGAGTGGGGTGTATTTCGACGACGGAGGGGAGGGGGATATGCGAGGCGTGTGGTTGTAGTCTATAGCCCCGTTCAAGGAGAGGATTCTGCAGGTGTGGAGGGGTCATCGCCTATAGCAATCACGTTCAAAAGGACGTCTACAAGGAGTTGCGACTCACAGTGACCCATTTCAAGGGAAGGTCCATAGGTATCGGGGGTCAGCGGTCCATAATGATCTCGTTCAATTGGGTCGTCACTGAGTAGGGGAGGTCGAGCTCTGTTGTGGTGATCCTGTTCAAGGTGATTCCGCAGAGGGGTCGCGGTCTCTAGTGAATCAGTTTAAGGCCGCTTTCATACGAGCGTTTCCGTACGCGCGTTCGGGTGCGCCGCGTTTTAACTTTCAATGGAGTTCAATGGGACTTTTCACACGACGCGTTTTGCGGTCCCATTGAACTCCACTGAAAGTTGAAACGCGGCGCACCCGAACGCGCGTACGGAAACGATCGTGTGAAAGCGGCCTAAGAGGGTGCATAGAGGATGGAAGTTGTGGGGGGGGGGCGTGGCCTGTGGTGACCTTGTTCAAATTATGGTCTTCTAGGAGTTGCGGTCCGTGCATATACGCACATTTTGTAAATGCGATGTGGGAGACGGGACCCAAAGAGAGTTGCTCCTTTCCTGCATACCATAATTAGGTAAAAACAATTAGGTACACACACACACACACACACACACACACACACACACACACACACACACACACACACACACACACACACACACACACACACACACACACACACACACACACACACACACACACACACACACGCACACACACAAACACACACGGTTGGTAGAGCCCCAGACTATCAGTATGGCGGTACCGGCGGTACCTGGTTCGAATCCTACCCAGGGCTGAAATTATTTCAGTATCGCTACGCTTCGAGTCGTTACTCCAACTCTCGTGGGCGGGGAGTTGGGTGTGTGTGTGCATGTAAGGTTATAGCATTACCCATAGATCGGTCATACGAGCTCTGAGCTCTCTTCCGGGAGGGAAAAAGCTGTCGATCACGAGTCCAACACGTGATCCATAGACAAAGTTGAAACACACACACACAGACACACACACACACACACACACACACACACACACACACACACACACACACACACACACACACACACACACACACACACACACACACACACACACACACACACACACACACACACACACACACACACACACACACACACACACACACACACACACACACACACACACACACACACACACATATACACACACACACATACACACACTACAGACTAAAGACATTAGAGCAAAGAAGAGAGAGAGGAGATTTGATAGCTATTTACAGAATCATGAAAGGCATAGAAGTTATTGATAGAGAGAATCTGATAAAATGGGATGATGGAAACACAAGAGGACACGGAAAGAAAATCAAGAAGGACAGCTATAGAAGAGATCTGAAAAAGAACAGCTTTCCTCACAGAGTAATAGACAGTTGGAACAAGTTGGATGAAAAAAATAGTGTGTGCAAGAACAACACATGAATTTAAAAATAGTTTAGATAAAATGAGATATGGAGACGGGACACTACGAGCGTAGGTCTCCTTCCCGTGAAATACAACTAGGTAAATACAACTAGGTAAATACACACAACGACATGGATCAAGGAATCGAATATTATATAAGCTTCTTTGCAGATGATGCGAAACTATTGAAGAGAGTAAGTAAAGAAGAAGATTGCAAATCTTTTCAAGAAGACCTGGACAAAGTCTGGAAATGGAGTATAAAAAACAAAGTGAATTTCAACATTAAGAAATGTAATATAATGGAATTTGGAAAAAGCAAAAATAGAATATCCGGTCAATACAAAATTGAAACAAAGGAAGTTACAAAAGTAAACTCAGAAAGAGACCTAGGAGTAATTATCTCAAACGACATGTCACCAGACAAACATGTAAATAAAATAGTTGGAGAAACTTACAATCTAATAAGGTCAATGAAAGTGGCCTTTGACTACATGGACGAGGAAATGGTAAAGAGAATACTAGTTACACTGATAAGACCAAAATTAGAATATGCAACATCGCTATGGTCACCCAGAACAATAAAAAACATAAACTAGAAAGAATTCAAAGAGCATTGGCAAAGATGGCACCAACACTTAGTAAGTTGACATACGAACAAAGATTGCACAAACTAAACTTACTAACTCTGGAGCAAAGAAGAGAAAGAGGCGATTTGGGTAACCATCTACAGAATTATGAAAGGGATGGAAATCCTTGACAGGGATGATCTACTTAAATGGGACAGAAGAAATACAAGAGGACACGAGAAGAATCTTAAGAAGGACAGTTACAGAAAGGATTTGAAAAAGAATAGTTTTCCACACAGAGTAATAGATACATGGAATAAATTGAAAGAGAAAACAGTGAGTGCTAAAACTATACATGATTTTAAGAAAGAACTAGAAAGATACAACCGCGGGGCCCTACGAGCATAGCTCTTCTCCCGCAAAATACAACTAGGTAACTACACACACACACACACACACACACACACACACACACACACACACACACACACACACACACACACACACACACACACACACACACACACACACACACACACACACACACACACACACACGACTCGGTGGCGCAGTTGGTAGAGCGCTGAACTACTAGCATGGTGGTGCCCGTAGTACTTGGTTCGAATCCTGCCCAGGGCCAAAATTATTTCGGTACCGCTGCGCTTCGGGTCGTTACTCTGACTCTCGTGGGCGGGGAGTTGGGTGTGTGTGTGTGTGCAAGGTCATAGCATTACCCATAGATCGGACCTACGAGCTCTGAGCTCTCTTCCGGGAGGGAAATAGCTGTCGTTCACGAGTCCAACACGTGATCCAAAGACCAAGTGAAAAAGTGAATACACACACACACACACACACACACACACACACACACACACACACACACACACACACACACACACACACACACACACACACACACACACACACACTTGACAGCGCAGTGGTTAGAGTTCCCGGCCGCCACTACGGCGGTTCGGGTTTGAATCCCGTCCAGGGCTGAAATAATTTCAGTATCACTGCGCTGAAAGTAGTTACTACAGTTCTCGTGGGTGGGAAGTTGGGTGTGTGTGTATGTGTAAGGTCACAGCATTACCCATAGATCGGTCATATATAAGCTCTGAGCTCTCTTCCGGGAGGGAAATATCTGTCGATCACAAGTCCAGCACGTGATACAAGACCATGGTGAATCACACACATAGAGAGCTGCTTGCTGGTATAGTGGTTAGCGCATTGGCTTGTCAACGAAGGGGAACAGAGATCGAGTTCAGCTTATGGCTTGAAAAGCATTACAAAATTGTAAACCATCCCTGTCTCCCTTGAGCAAGGAGGTAGTGTGTGTATATTGTGTGCAAGGTCGTATCATTATCCCGAGATCGGACCAAAGGAACTATCAAGCTCTGAACCGGAAGGTAATGGCTTTCGATCTGAAGCCATAGTAAATCACATGCACACACACAAACACACACATGCACACACATTATATCTATATTTATATATAAAATGCTTATCACCATTTGAATACAAAATCTTCCAGGAAAGGAAGTATTCGTCGTTAAAAGACGAAAAAGGACAAGTTAGGTGGCACGCGCGGTAGGCAGTCGAGTCAAGCGCTCGCTCCGATTCGAATCCTGATCAGTGCTGAAGAGTCGGAAAGGGTTCCAATCAGAACACTGAACCCCAAGGTCCTTTCATAAGGCTCAGAACAAAGGAGTTTATGACGTAAAACCGAATCCATCATGTGAAGGCGTCACGACTTGACAATATCCATCGACTTTTAATTTGCGATTACAGGACAAAGAATCATTTTCTGTCTACACATCACGGATCCTGGCAGTTACTCTTTTTGATATATTCGAGGAAGTTGGTCACAGCTTTAAGGTTTTACTACGTTTTCCAAGCATAGACTTTATTGTTTCCAAGTAGCATTGTCTTAATTCATACGAGGCAGAACAAAATGTACATAAATACGAGTCACACAAAGAAAAAATAAACCTGGAAAGGTCTTGACCTTTCCCGTGTATACTCGAGACACAGGTATCAATCTTTTGTTGACATCGCCATTTTTCCTCCGTCCTGGTTCTCAGAGGAGAACATAAATCGTATTGATCTGACTCGGTAAAATATTGACCATTCCTTCTGACAGCGCCACAAGGACCAACCCCGGCGTTATCGGTACTTTCAGATAATTTATATGAATACTCGAATGTGATTACCAAAATGTCTCCGAAAAAATATATCGTAAGATGTTCCCTCCTGTGGACTTCCCCTCCCAAGAAGTAAACTAGTCCACACCCCAATCATCTACTACATCATCGTTATCTCAGCCTTTTGAGTAACACGACACTCTGCAGTCACTGAACTCGTCCTATATCGAGCGAAACAGGTTCAGGTTGAACTTTCTCGAATCTGACTTCGTTTCAAGAAATATTATTTGTTCTAAGGACACCAGGAAACTGGTGGATAAAGAAACTCATCTTTTGGCTATATCACTTGGATATTGTATTTGCGGGTGATGATCCATATTAGCTTTAATATGTGATTACATGCGTAATCTTTGTGTGTGTGTGCATGTGTAATTAACCACCATGGTCTTTGGATCACGTGTTGGACTCGTGATCGGCAGCCATTTCCCTCCCGGACGGGAGCTCAGAGCTCGTATATGACCGATCTATGGGTAATGCTGTGACCTTACACGCGCACACACCCCAAACTCCCCGCCCACGAGAGTTGGAGTAACAACCCGCAGCGCAGCGATACTGAAATTATTTTAGCCCTGGGCGGGATTCGAACCCGGACCTCCGTAGTGGCGGCCGGGAACTCTACCAACTGCGCCACGATTTGTGTAGGTGTATATTAAAACAAACGTTCACAAATATAGACATACATACATATATAACATTTCAGACTTAATCAAGTATCACAATATATCAATAGATCCGCAGGAAGTATTTGGAAGCAGCAGTCGTACAAGGAGCCAGCACTGTTGAACAAAATAGGGGCATGTTCAACATCTCACCCCACATAATTCCTTTAATACCCATGGCCCACAAAATTTCAAACCATCCTTTGTGAGAAATTTGCCCTCGGACGTTTGGGCCAGCCTTCTCAACCTCTCCCGGTATTCAGTCCCCCCTTCTCCTCCTCCTCCTCCTCCTCCTCCTCCTCCTCCTCCTCCTCCTCCTCCTCCTCCTCCTCCTCCTCCTCCTCCTCCTCCTCCTCCTCCTCCTCCTCTTCCTTCCCCTCCCCCTATTTCTTTCTTTCCCCGTTCCCTCCATTCCTCTTATTTAATCTCAAGTATGTGTATCACAACTATGCACTTGAAAAAGCTGCAATAAGCGAAACGTTGTACAAATAAAGGCTCCGTCCTCATATGGTGTTTAACTCGTCATATATCTGTAGCAACCACATAGTAAAGGTCATGCAAAAACACGCACGCACATACACGCACACACACACATGCACACGCACACATACACGCACGCACACATACACACACACACACACATACACACACACACGTACACACATACGCACACACACGCACACACACTCACACACACACACACACACACACACACACACACACACACACACACACACACACACACACACACACACACACACACACACACACACACACACACACACACACACACACACTGTGTTTCCTAATACTCATCAACGATGCCCTGGGAGGCACACCGCACAAGTGGAAATGTGTTAATGACTGCACGGTGGGGATCCCTGTGT
>NC_134796.1:9078530-9083530 GCF_046742065.1 Oratosquilla oratoria | reverse complement strand
TACATCCTTTACGAATAGCAAGTCTTCGGAAGAAGATGAAGATGAAGCAGAAAGAATGAAAAAAAAAAAAAAGGAATCCAATTATCTTCGCCTGCAAGAAAATTATGAGTTGCGACTCATGTCGGAATCCACTGGAAAAGCGTTCTGAAAGGTTATCTTTCATTATTGGAGAATATTCTCCGGAAAACATAACATCGAGTATGTAATCAAAATAAAATCTGCTATCAGGTCACCCTCAGCCGAATAAGATATCTTGGCGCTACGATGACAAAACAAGTTGTCGGTGATAATGAGGTCACTAGAGATATTTTTGACATCATTGCATTAAGTTTCTATCGGGATGAATGAAACTGCTTGGCACCAGCAGAAAAAAAGATAGTAAACTGTAAATAATAATAAAAGTCAAAGGGAGGTCGACTGCCTGGCCACTGTGGTCAGAGATAGTAATCTTCAAAGGCCGAGCACAACCCTAAGAAACAAACGTATTTTTCATTTATTTTTTTATTTTTTTCAACAAAAACATAGGAAACCACCACATCACAAACCAAAGAAAGATGAAACGCATGCACACACAAACAGAACAAACAAAAACGTCGGCACACTCAATTGCATTGCTCTTTTCACTTTTAAAGAGAAGAACACAAACGTTCTATTAACGCGAGAGCGCATGCGTGCGTGTCAGTACAATTTCTTCACGATTAGTATAACACCAACTTCTCACCCTGGACCTATGAGAGATTGCATATTGTTAAAGAATATTTGATAATATGATAATACTAACCATTTAATGACACTGGTATTCATAAAGGAATATATAGCGTTCGCTGCTTTTACACCATAACAGCATGTACTTCGATGAAATGTACATGTTAGTATAATTAATGCAATAAAATTCACGATATTGTGCTTACAACACACATAGTGGTGTATTACTTTGAAAATGTCGTCCAAGTCCATCCATTCCTTACAATGTATATGTGTATACAATGACCGTTTCTATTCCCAGGAATCTTAGGAAAGACTTGAGGCAGTTAATAGTAAGCCAATGTGACAGTAATCACCAAAGTAATTTTACTGTACTTGATTGCAACTTGTTTATAAATCTACCTTTCCAAACCGAGATCTTGTTCGTCTCTGGAAGCTCATCAGTATAATGTTGATATTTGTGAGGATATGCGTTCTCTTGAGACGTGGAGACGAGGATGAAATAGGGAGAGACGCGATGTACAAGATTGTATTACCACAATTCTCTCTAGCTCTTTAACCCTTCGCAACACAAATACTTCACTCAAGTGAATAAGACAGTCTATCTTAAACCAGAATGATATGGAAAAGGGACTGAAAATATTTACTTATTCTGGGACAGGGGAGAGGTTTTTCATTACTAAAAAAATAAAATAAAAATAAATAAATAAATAAATAAAGATAAAAATAAATAAATGAATAAATAAATAAATAAATAAATAGATAAATAAATAATAATAATAATAGTATATAAATATATGAAAAAATAAACAAAATAAGATGAAGCAAAAGACCTGCATTCCAATTTTGACTAACACTGTTATGGAGAATAAATCATTGCAACAGAAGGCCTTTCTACTGATTTAAAAAAAAAAAATAAAAAAAAAACTATAAATATATTAATAAAGAAATAAACAAATTAATATGAAGCAAAAGTCCTGCATTTAAAGTTTGACTCTAACACTGTTATGGAGAATAAATCACTGCAACCGAAGACCTTTCTATTGATTTTAAAAACAAAATTCAAAGGAACTATAAATATATGAATAGAAAAATAAACAAAATAAGATGAAGCAAAAGTTCTGCATTTTAAGTTTGACTCTAACACTGTTATGGAGAATAAATCATTGCAACCGATGACCTTTCTATTGATTTTAAAAACAAAATTCAAAGGAACTGATTCGTCATGGAAGAGGTGCAAATTACTGAGAAGTTCATATGTTTTGGGGGAGAGGGGCGTTTACGCTTGCTATTTAAATCACCGGTTTTCTAAAAAGCAAATGTTTGGGGGGGGGCGTTTATGTTTGCTATTCAAATCACCGGTTTTCTAAAAAGCAAATCACTTGTTTGTGCTTTAACTTGGTTACATATTGGTTGCATTGGTTACACATTGTCCTACCACGTGTAGTTCCTGTGTTAGTTGTAGTATAGGTTCCTCGCAGTTGGGATCATTGTCATTCTCCCATGACACGTATTCGGTCAACCATAGACTGTCTCTCCCCAGCCCTTGGTCAACTCTCTAAGACCTCCTTGGTGCCTTTAGAAAGATTCCAGAACAGAATGATGCGGTACATTCTTGGATGCCCCACCTCCACCAGAGTAGTAAACATGCAGACCGAACTTAATCTTCCTTCAGTTATTGAAAGAATACACGCTAACATCTCCTTCAGCGTCAAGTGCCTCCACTCACCCCATCTGGCCCCACACTATTCTCATGTCTTAAAAACTTCACTTGACCTCGTCGCACCCCGCCCTACACTGCGTCCTGGCGTCCGCACCCTTGTTAATACAGTGTGCTCCACCCTGCAGCGCCTACACATTGAAATCCCTTTAGCCGAGGTTGATCACGGACCACCTTCATAGAAGATTCCACAGCCTCATGTCAACTTCACACCCACTTCAAAAATAGACCCACAGCTCCTCCAGAAACAATTAGCCCTGGAGCACATCGCTGCAGTGTCCTCCTCCGTCCCTGCCGCGCACCATCTCTATGTAGACGGTTCCTTACAGCCAGACGGTAGCGCGCGATGCGCCGTCTACTGACCGGATGTGGAGCCACCTGAGGGAAGCTGGGTTGGTCGCAGATTACCCAACTCGTCCAGCTCTACCTATTGCGAACTACAAGCACTCCTGCTGGCTGTTAACCTACAGGTACTGTGTCAACGGCGACTGAATGGCGTGGTAATATGTGACTCCCAGTCTGCCCTACTGGCCCTTTCGTCTTCACAACCCATGCACCAGCCCCTCACCCATCACATTTTACAAAAGCTAGTCATAGCTCAAGAACATTCTCTCACCATAAGCTTCCTGTGGATTCCGTCCCACATTGGGATCGCTGCCAATGAAAAAGCAGATCCCCTCGTCAAAAATGCCTGTGAACTGCCACTGCCCGGCGATGACACACCCTCCCCCCTCTGCTACAAGAAGATTATACCCTCTGCCGTTCTTCTAGCCACTCTCCACCGCATGAATGCAAAGTGCGCACAAAGGATATCAGTACAACACTACGGCCACATTCGTTTCTCCCTCCCAAGGTATCGCAAGCACGGACTTTCACAGACACAATAGCGTGACTGCACGGCTTCGCCTGGGTTACAGACCGCTGTGCAAGTCTCTGAGGCGGGGGACGTACCACATTACTCCAGCTGCAAGCTATGCGAGAGTCCCAGCGCCAACAGTCTCTACCACTACTGCCTCGAATGTTCCTCAGTAAGAGACCTATGGCCCCAAAGCCAAGACCTAATACATGTGTGTCGCTTTCTCTTAACTGGCAATAATCTAGACACTGTTCTAATTCGACACCCATACTTTGGTGAATGCTAAAGCTGACCTCACTTTGATAACCAATATATTTCTCCTTACAGGATGTAATGGAACTGCCTAGTATAAGCCCTATGGTCTCTTGCAGTATCCCTCTTTCTCATGTTCTTATTATTGCCGTACAGCTTCACTGTATATAGTAACGTGACCTGAGCGTCACACATACTATGTATAAATAGAAATTACCTACTGTATTAGGTTTGTCGCTCTATGGGCGTAATAAATTCATATAAACAAAATCTTCTCCACTATTACACAAGGATACGTCATTTCAGGTACTGAGGAATGGGTTACTATACATGTAACTTGGTTCAAGGTCTCATTGTGTTCTCTGTATGCGGTGACTCGCATACATGTATGTAAATCAAGAACACGACCAAGTAGTTGATGAGCTATGTCCCCGTGGGGAGACACATGTTGAAACCCTCGAGACAAAGGGGAAGGACCCCCCCCCCACCCTGTTGCATATGTAACCATGACCATTTGCTGTTGACGAAACTAGGCGCGGCAATATCCAATTAAAGGCAGTCGCTCACGGTTGGTGGTATTTGTCAGTAGAGCTAATGGTATTTGGCGCTTGAATGGGCCCGCTGGAGCCTCAGGAGGAACGAGAAGGACTAGGTCTGTTTGCCTTTCCAGGATCATTGTTAGTGAGAGCCAGATTAGGGCTAAGTGGTGCTTTGTGGTGGCTGTTCGTTCAGCTTTGTTGTCGCTCGACATATCGTAGATGACGTAAAGTCTCTTCTTCAGCGCTGAATTCGATAAAACGGTTGTACTGATATCCCTGTGTGTGGAATAACCTAGAATATTAAAAATAAAATAGAAATTAATTAGAAAGCGTGCGTAGATGACTTCGGTATCATGTGAAACAGTCTGTGTGTATGTTATGATGGATCTAATAATACTGCTTTTGATGAGGATGATGAAGATTTGTGCTCTGACTCTCTGTGATAAAAAATCAAAATGCCCCTAATACAGTTTTACAAAACTCTCGTGAAATAATTGAACTTGCTCATTCCAAATATTTACTTGGAAAGTCTTTTTCCCATCTGTGATTTTAATGACGTAAACATAACTTTCGTTAGTGAGTGTTTAATACGTACTTTCCATACAACGTGACTTGATAAATATCACTTTAATTTGAATCCGTATCAACGTGGCATTGCTTTGACAAAACGGGGGATCGCTCTGCTACTCCGCTTTTTGGCGTCCATCGAGGGACGACGCCTTTGCGTAGGTGGAAGAGGAGGAGGAGGAGGAGGAGGAGGAGGAGGAGGAGGAGAAGGAAGAGGAGGTGGAAGTTGGAAGAAGAACAGGAGGAAGAGAAAGAGCAGGAGGAGGAGGAGGGGGAAGTTGGAAGAGCAGGAGGAGGAGAAAGAGGAGGAGGAGGAGGAGGAGGAGGAGGTGGAAGAGGTGGAAGAGGAGGAAGAAGAGGA
>NC_134796.1:9058530-9071030 GCF_046742065.1 Oratosquilla oratoria | reverse complement strand
TGGACCAAAAAGTCCCAAAGCAGTATGTTCATCCTTTGTAATCCTTTGTAATCAAATGAACTCCTGAGTGTGTGTGTACATATATATGTATGTGCATAAATATGTATATGTGTATATACATAATATGTAAATACTACTATTACTTACTTTATAAAAACTTGAATACATTTTTAAAATGTGTGCATCCTCTAAACATTACTATTTTTTTTTTATCAAGTGTATAGAATTATATCTTATTGTAATACAAAATTCAGTGAAGAATGTAGAGATTAGTATATTCAATTATTTTTGAAGAAGACGAGCCAGATGTTCTGCGTACCGGAGAGAAAATATTTTGGCACTCATAGGTATAGACCAGGGGTGGGGAACCTTTTTGTGCATGAAGGCCACCTTACAATTCATCGTCCCACTTAGAGGCCGCACTGAACAAATTATTATTTTTTTTCTTCAATTATTTTATCCCTTTTTATAATAAAAAATATACTTTTTAAATAATAGATATAATTTTTTTTTTAATAATATGTATATCAAAGGCCGCAGAAGGCCGCACTTGATGGCCAGGAAGGCCGCAGGTTCCCCACCGCTGGTATAGACTAAGGCAGCGGCCCATTACCCGAGAGGGGTGCACTTTGTATGAAGAGGTACTGCTCTTGGGAAAATGGCGAAGAATAATTTCCATATTGTTTAAACAGGAATGAATGAGTGGGCTGAAGTGCTATTTATTATGGCTGGTGGTTTACTGGGACTCCTGTATTTATGATCAGTACCTCGCCATCGCTATAAGCTACCTAATGTTTTGCGTGTAGGTTTGGTAAATCAAGGGGCGTTGTTTCTTTTTAACGAGGGAATGTTGCTCTACTGTACCAGAGAGTCATGGTGGTGTATTTCTTATCTAAAGAAAGCTGTGGAGGTATGATAGAGGTATTCTTTTTTTTTATCCCCCCAAATACAGTGTTGCATGATTATTGTTTAAAGGGTACACGAAAGAGTAGGGGGTTCTTGTGAAGAAAGGGATGAGTATGACGGTAGTGAAAGGAGATGTGGGTGGAACTACCGTGCATAGCCAAATATGGCGCCTGGTGATTTTATTTAGTTGAGGAAAACCTTTGACAACTACCGTGCATAGCCAAATGGATGGAAAAGGAAATATGGCGCCTTGTGATTTAATTTAGTTGAGGAAAACCTTTTATATCCGTAGGGATAACTCCAGCCTTGGGTAATAAAGGTGATCATGTTCAAGAATATATATATTTGAAATAGTATGCATATATATTTATATGAAAAAAATGATGATGTATCTAATCAGTTGTATAAATTTTGCTGGAATTGAAACTAAACAAAACCTGCTTGTATAACTGAAACGGAGATCCATCTCGCATTTAGGCACGCTATCCACTCGTCTTTTTTGTAGTTTCTAAGTAGACTGGATGACGTCACCAACCTGACTCAAATTCTAAAGACCACCAATTTGGAAGTATTGTGCCAGACCAGTAGGGCAATTAAAGACATCACGAGGACGAGAATAAACACCGGTAAAATACCGGACAATAAAGCCGGTGTTTATCGGATCCCATGTTTGGGATGTGAAAAATTCCTACATTGGGGAAACATCACACGATCTAAAAATCCGGATCCGAGAACACCGATACGATGTCGCCACGATGTCATCACCAACGTGTGTGTTGCACATAGGAATAGTAGCAACCATCTGATGGACTGGGAGAATGCAGACATTCTGGTACATGAACTCGACAAGATCCGTAGAAAATGTTTGGAAGCAGCTATCATACAAGGAACCAATATAATTGAACAAAATAGGGTAATAGTCAATATCTCACCTCACTTCATTTGTTTAATACCCATTCCCCCCCTCCCCCAAAACAAAAGCTATCCCTAGTTTCCCTCCAAACTCCCTTTTTCCTCTCAAGGTCGTTTTCCATTCTCAATAGGCAATTGCTCACCCTTCTTATTTTTTTATTCCTTTTGTACCTCGGCTGTGAGCTAATGTCCTTCACCCAGTCAATTGCTCCATCTTATCCTTAACTTTTCCTGTTCCCAGACATTTGGTCCACTTTCTCCTTAACCTTTCCTAGTACTCAGTGACCCCTTTCTTCCTCTCTATCTCCCTCCTTCCCTTCCGCCCTTCCCTCGTTTCCCTTCGTTTCTCTTATTTAATCTCAGTCATGTGTATTGCGACTATGTATTTGAAGAAGCTGTAACAAGCGACACGTCGTTCTGATAAAGACTCCATCATCATATGGTGTTTATTTCAATAATATCTCTCCCATCAAGATAACATCATGCACATAAGAAATATAATTTTTTCTCAGTACAAGCATTTCACGCATATAAAACTCTTGATATGCTGTCTATCACGATACTAACCCTTTTAGAGTGGCGTACTTTACGCCTATCATTTTGTTATAAAAGAGGCGAATCCATTTGCCCTGGGGGGAAAGAGAGGAGGCATCATAGAAACGACATCATGAAACGCTCTAGTCTGAGACTGGCCGAGGGCTAAACAAATAGCCTCTTATAAAACAACAGATACCGATCAAAGTCTACTAGATAAGACGCTTGTATTACGAATAGGCACATGTTCATACGTGGGGAGAAGTGACGCAGGAGTCCTTTTGCTTTTAATGTCTGAGATCGCAGTTAAAATTTGTGCACCATTGAATAATGATAACTCCGTTATTTCTTTTTTAAACAGACTTCATTCAAAGGCTAAAACTTCCCACGACCAGAGTATAAAGTCCAACTTAGGTTGAGCAGTAAGAATCCATTGTCGTAATCCTTATTTCGCTTTGGGGTTGTCGTCGATGGTGGTGGAGTGAAATTGAAAGAGATTGTGCTATCAGCCATCCACTGCAGTAGCCCTGATAGTGTCATAATCAAGGATGATGTTGTCAGGATCATCAAAAATATCTTCTTAATCTTGTGGCATTTCAGAATGGTGTACTCCATAAGGGGTCCTTACCCCTGTATCAGGTCATGCCACCAGGGAGGGCTGGACGTAGCTGGTTTACTAATAGGGTGGCCGACGAATGGAATAAACTTAGTAACCATGTAGTAAGCGCTGAAACTATCAGTTGTTTTGAAAAACGATTAGACAACTTTATGGATGGGGACGACAGGTGGTGATGGATACGGAGCTGTCTAGTGTAGGCTTTATGGTCTCTTGCAGTCTCCTTTATTCTTATGTTCTTATGTGTTGCACTTATGCACCAGGAACTCCAAGTCCTCAATCTTCTCACTCCGCAGTATTCGGGCAGTGATGCTTGGTTCAGGGAATGTCAGCCTGGCCACCGCCCTAAAGTAATTTCATCATAATTTTTTTTTTTTTCATGGGCCTTTCGGCTCTATTTCTGAGGCCATTTTGTGGTAAAAGACATGCTCACTTGATAAGGGACGAGTGAGAATAGTGTTACATAGGCCTAATCTTTCACGCTTTTCTCATTTTTCCACACACGACCTCTTCATAGATTAGGGAAGACGTGAAGGTTAAACAAGCTAAATAAAAAACGAATCACTGCAATTGCTGCCAAAAGTCGTGAATTGCTTTACGGTTTTTTATTACACAGATGTAAAGTTTGTTGCATAGAAGCTTATTTGATACATTTTTCTTTACGAAAAAGTGCGTGATAATAAGCAACAAACGATAGTTTACATAATTAGAACAAATGTGTGGATCAAGACTTTTGATGGTTAATGATGTATATCATTGATTGATGGTAGCCAGGCTTCTGAAAAAAAAATGTGCTATAGTCCTTAGAATGATATTGCTTTCTTTAAAGTTAGAAGCACGGTTGAGGGAACGTCACCATTGTAAAGGGGTTGGTTGAGACTGGAGGTGAAACCATTTGTAGAATACTATAACAGATGAATATCACGCGTAGGGGAATCTACTGAACCGTAAGTGGGTACAGAATCCTACAAACATCTATGTATAAATGAAAGGCTTAAATGTGTTAATCGATATTTAATTCTCTTCTCCCCAAATGCATTCCAAAGAGAAAGAATAATCCTTGCGGGAGCCAAAATGAAAGGATTAATATTTCGGGGGCACGGAAAGGATTAACAAGCAAAATAAAAACTACATCATTGTGTGCAGCCCGTATTTGATTTTTTTACGTATTTTATTTCATTCTGAGGATACAGTTACACAATGATGCGGTTTTGATTTTGCTTGTATGTTCATGGATCTCGAGCATTGCAGCGTAAAGATATCTGTTAAATCTTTAAACAGAGGCCTATTCCAGTGATTAAATATTAGTAGAGCTGGAAAAAACTGCATCTGAAAATACAGAAACCCATTACGTGCAGTTATATCTGAGGACACATGTACACATGAATGTCCTATGAGTACTACTTTATATGAAAAATTAATTCTCTGTCATAATTTTTACACCAAAGACATATGCCGGACATATGCCAAACCTAGGTCATCACCGTAAACTTTCATTCTAATTTTTTCAAACACTGCAATTTTTTCTCAGACTTTTTTTTCTGCAGGTAATTATTTACACGACGCATAACCATATATTCAGACACATACTACAGCTTTAGGAACCTAGAATGAAAAAAATGAATCGTGGCAGGTATTACTTGAAATCAAAGTAAAAAAAATCAGCCATTTAATCAACCAATCAATCATATAATGAATGGATTCCATTATTGGATAAATGTTTCTCCTAATCTCTTCTAAGAGTGGCGCGAATCTGCCACTGGCAGGTCTGGTACACTCTCTACCAGATCACTCCTGCAAACTTATCTTTCTTGTCTCTCCACCTTCTATCTGGTCTTCCTCTTCCACGCTTGCCGTCTCGCGGTGTCCAGTCAGTAATGCAATTGTTACATCTGCTTGTTACCTCTCCTCTGTGGCTACCTACTCTGTTCAATTCCACTTCCGTTCCTTTATAATATTCACAATATCGAGATAAAGTTGGGAATCTCTGACTCGGATCTTTTTCCATGCAGTCACATACAGACCCATGAACACATCCTGAATAAGTGTAACGTGATAGGACCTCCCAGTCCATTAACACTTACACAATCCAAAACTAGTGACCTACTTCACCGATTGTCAATTTTGACAACTTGGGCTGTTGACATACGAAATGATAATAATTCCACTTTGCTCCTCTATCCAAATTACCATCTCATGATATTTAATATTTACCAAACATATTCCATAAAATTTTGATATGTCTTTTTATATATTTTTCATGATCCTTAGTTAGATTTGGCATTTTGTTGAAGTATTTGAATTGTAGTCTACAGCTTCAAGACTCTCTTCGAATATAATTCCTTAGTCTCAGAGTAGGTTTGAATATGATTAAGAGTAAACCAAAATGATTTTCAATTCTCTAAAATCTAAAATTTACTGGCCTATAAATGGCTTGGGGTTGTTCAAGGGAGGTTGTAAAAGTTGTTTATTATGAAACCAATTCCACAGCAAGAATGAACCATCTTTCACAACTCCGTTAATGGAAAATTTCGTGGCCGTGATAAAATCAACTGGGACTACTGCATAGCCTTTGGCTTTCTTGACGCTACTCGGGGAGGCATTCGGTAAACACCCGGTTGAAAATGGAAGTGGAATTTTTAATAAGAAGATTCCTATCGATATTAGACTTCCTGAATACCGCCCAAGTGTTACCGTTTTCTTCAACGTACGAAAGCTTCGAATCATCACAAAATCCAAGATTTAAGAAAGGTTAAACGATTGTGCAAAGTTTCATTTATCTTTTAATATCAACTACCCATTATTGGATATGAAAAATAGATAATGTTTTAGATATGCTATTCCTGTAATCTGGCAAGGGAGGCAGGACTACAATCACTGCGGGTGCAGATTTGAAAAGTTTCGAAGTAACCTCGGGGAACAACTGTCGATTGGCGTGAGGTGCCTTGAATGGAAATGAAAGCTGGTTCTGCCGTCTGAGGACTGTTGCAAAGGGCATGTGCACCCAGTTCCCGGAATCTCGAGACAGCATAACAATATCATTCTCCTGAACTAAAATGCGTCGTAATTGATCCTTGCTTACAATGTTGTAAAGTGTTCCTGATGTTTGTACTATAAATGACGTAGGGATAAAACCAACATCATGTGCTTTTTGTTAGTAGACAGTTGCACTATGACGTTGTCAGACAACTTTCATACTTTCTGTCCTTTTTACAAGTTCAGCATTTTATTTTAGCTGCCGTCATTAGGTTGTATTCATCTTAGGGAAGTCCCATCTTCAGCGAAAAAAATAAAAATATTACCTCGATCCTATCTCGCTGTTTTTTGGTCATATTCTAGCTGTCACCTGACAATTTCAATCAGCTCTAGGAACCTACATGGCGAAAAGGTGCGCATACCGCCTAAGGTTAATGGAACAGGACGAAAGCAACAGAGACATCCTCTGCAGTATGGGAATCCCCACGAAGAATTTACGTAATGGGAGATCGGAACTACGCGCAGGAGGGTAAACATGGCAGTAGGGCCGCTAATTGGATCGTAATCCTAGTTAGACGGCTGATTAGAGCTATTAGTGATTACCGCTGGTTGGGGAGGTGTTTCTCTCTCGGCTGAATATAATCGCCTGGTGGCAGGTTAGAGTGTATCTATATACCAAGGGCTTTTACCTCCCATAACGGAGGTAGCCAAGTTAAAAGGCAAGGTCAGAAACAATGCAATAAAACACAGCACATCCACAGCAAGGCCGCTTCACTTAATCGGCGATCCCACCCTCTCCGTCCCTTCATAACCAATCCCCACTCACCATCCCCTCCCTTCCTTGCATCATGATATTATCTATACACAGCCATTCTTCACTCATCCCTATATTCTGTCTTCTTCCTTCCTTGCACAACAGACTCTTGCTCCCTTTCATCCCATCCATCCACCTCATCCTCGATCGTCCCTTCATGTTCACTCCATCCACCTTTCTTCACTCATTCTCTCCATGTGTCCAAACCATTCCAATACTCATTCATCAGCCATATCTGCCATCTCCTTTTCCACCCCAGCTCTCCTCACCTCCTTATTTCTCACTCTATCCAGCCTTGTAGCCTCTACCTTATTTCTCAGATATTTCATTTCAAACTCATTTAAACTTTCCCATTTTGCCTATGTTAGAGGAAATCTCTACTCATAGAGAAATTATGCTACTTTATTGTACTGCGATAGTACTTCCGTTATGCTCTCCTCCCTCTGTCCTGTACTACTTTTTTGAATATATTTTTCCATTTTCGCCTCTGTCCCCTATGGTGGTGGAGGGGAGGGGGAGAAAGAATACTGCCATCGAGTCTATCCACTCGGGTTGTAAAGGCGGCTAAAACGGGACGGAGGGATGGGACTAGGCATCCTGCTCTCTGTAACCCGAAGGGGTATATTCTTACGAGAAGTAAAGGCAAAAGAGGGTCAGGGAGGAGTTTCCCAAATAAAACCCTAAGGTTTGGGCAGGAAGAATAAGCTATCAAAATAGAATGCACAGTAAGGAGAACATTATACTATATATTTTTTGTTTTCTAATTCATTATGACTTTCAACAAACGAGTTATAGAACACTAAGGCTGTCTATGGTGAATTCGTCACACACAAAAACCAGGCAATTCTATCCAGTAAGGAAGAACCCTTTGGTGCTTGGTTGTCGTTACAATTCATCATTCGGTTGAGGCGAAACCTTCCGTAGTCCAAAATTCGGAGGCGGGACGGAGGGGAGCTTAATAAAAAAGGATTCATATTATGATGAGGAGCTTAAAGAAAGAGGTCCTGTATAGGTTTCAGTTTCATGTACTCCATATGGACCAGAGTCACGCAACATTTCTTTATGGTTGGAGAGTAATCTTCACTCAGAGAGGAATATAAATTATTTTGATTTTTATTACCCCTCGGTTCTGCTACCCATCTTAGATATCTCTTGTCGACATGCTCCTCCTTTGTAATCCTTTGTAACCAGACCGTAAGACCTAACGGGAGCAAAGACCAGCACCCTCTGAGGCCAAGAGACCTCTCCTGTGCCGAGTGAACAGAAGAACATAAGAATGAAGGAGACTGTAAAGTGGCCCATACACGATCAATGATATTGCGCAATTTCATTGTCAATACTCTGAATTGACAATTAAATTGATCGTGTCAAATTAATTGTGTATGGGCGATATATCGACCATACACGGTCAATTTAATTGTCAATTCAGAGTATTGACAATGAAATTGCCCAATATAATTGATCGTGTATGGGCCGCTTAAGAGATCACAAGGCCTACACTAGGCAGCTTCGTAAACTTCTCATTTTATCCGTGTTGCCGCCAGGTGATTTCATTCATAAACAAGGCAGCTTGGTGATCAAAAGGTTACCTGATATGCATGGTATGTATTTTCAGTTAACCTAGTTGAAGTACATAATATACATACACAGCTAAACATGTGTACCGAACAGATGGGGTTATACGAATGCGTTATATGTATACATGTATACTTATAAATGTATATGTATACATATACATGTGTAAGTACACATGTATATGTATATATGTACAAACAAGAAACAAGAAAAGAAGTGTTACAAAAAAAAGTATATGTATATATGTACAAACAAGAAACAAGAAAAGAAGTGTTACAAAAAAAAAAAAAAACAGTACGAAAGAAAAAAAATACCCTTTACGGTCCTTGGGCAAAGAGAATAACAAATGTACATTACGGGGATGCAAGATCATAACACATTCCTTCTTAGATGTAATGAAAAGCGAGGGACATTAGGGAGAAAAACACTGCAAGGAAGATAATCTCATGAAAGTGGAAAGGATCTACCGCTACAAGAAGATGCATTACTCGGAAAGACGAAATACATTAGATCCTGGAGAGTGACAGAGAGCTTAATTCTCATCGTAAAAGCCTTTTTCTGCGTGAGGGAGAGGTAGAGATAGAGACAGAGGTATATAGATAAATAGAGAGAGGGAGGGAGGGAGAGAGAGAGAGAGAGAGAGAGAGAGAGAGAGAGAGAGAGAGAGAGAGAGAGAGAGAGAGAGAGAGAGAGAGAGAGAGAGAGAGAGAGAGAGAGAGAGAGAGAGAGAGAGAGAGAGAGAGAGAGAGAGAGAGAGAGGCAGAGAGAGGGAGAGAGAGAGAGAGAGAGAGAGGCAGAGAGAGGGAGAGAGAGAGAGAGGCAGAGAGAGAGAGGCAGAGAGAGAGAGGCAGAGAGAGAGAGAGAGAGAGAGAGAGAGAGAGAGAGAGAGAGAGAGAGAGAGAGAGAGAGAGAGAGAGAGAGAGAGAGAGAGAGAGAGAGAGAGAGAGAGAGAGAGAGAGAGAGAGAGAGAGAGAGAGAGAGAGAGAGAGAGAGAGAGAGAGAGAGAGAGAGAGAGAGAGGGGGAGGGAGGGAGAGGGAGGGAGAGGGAGAGGGAGGGAGAGGGAGGGAGAGGGAGAGGGAGGGAGAGGAAAGGAGAGGAAAGGAGAGAGAGGGAGAGGGAGGGAGAGGGAGGAAGATGGAGGGAGAGGGAGGAAGAGAGAGGGAGAGAGAGGGAGAGAGAGGAAGAGAGAGGGAGAGAGAGGGAGAGAGAGCGAGGGAGAGGGAGGGAGAGGGAGAGAGAGGGAGAGAGAGAGAAACGAGAGGGAAAGACAGACGAGAGAGGCATAAGAGATGGAGAAACAGATGAAAGTCTCAGGCAGACAGAAAGAGACATGGAGAGACAGACAAACAGACAGACAGAAAAACAGAATGATAGACAGACATACAAAAAGACAGACAGACAGACAGACATATACAGACAGGCAGACTCAGGTAGACAGACATAGACATACAGACAGACATGGATGGACAAACACAGGCAGACGGACAGACACAGACAGACAGATAGACAGACAGACAGACACAGACAGTCACCCAAACAGACAGAGACCGACAGACAGACTTAGGCAGAGAGGCAGAAAGGAAGATAGAAAGGCAGAGACAGACAGGCAGACAGGCAGACAGGCAGGCAGACAGACAGGCAGACAGACAGGCAGACAGACAGGCAGACAGGCAGACAGTCAGACAAACAGACAGATAGACAGACAGACAGACAGACAGACAGACAGACAGACAGACAGACAGACAGACAGACAGACAGACAGACAGACAGACAGACAGACAGACAGACAGACAGACATATAGACAGACATACAAACAGACAGACGGATAGATGGACAGACGGACAGACAGACAGACAGACAGACAGACAGACAGACAGACAGACAGACAGACAGACAGACAGACAGACAGACAGACAGACAGACAGACAGACAGACAGACAGACAGACATACAGACAGACAGACAGACGCATGCAGACGGACAGACACAAGCAGAAGAACAGACACAAGCAAAAAAACAGACACAGATAGATGGACAGACACAGGAAGAAGGACAGACACATGTAGACGGATTGACACAGGCAGACCGATAGACTTAGACAGAGAGACAGGCAAAGACAGACAGACAGACAGATAGATAGACAGACAGACAGACAGACAGACAGACAGACAGACAGACAGACAGACAGACAGACAGACAGACAGACAGACAGACAGACAGACAGACAGACACAGCCAGTCACCCAGACAGACAGAGACCGACATACAGACTTAGGCAGAGAGGCAGAAAGGAAGACAGACAGACAGACAGACAGACAGACAGACAGACAGACAGACAGACAGACAGACAGACAGACAGACAGACAGACAGACAGACAGACAGACAGACAGACAGACGGAGTCGGAGTGAAATTGAGTTTTATCGAAGCTAAGCATTGGTAATTTCTAAGACCATACGCTTTCGACATTAGCAATGTTTTACCCAGGTTATACAAAACATTTTATTTGTCCCGAATTTCAAGAGATATATCTCAAAACCTGTGATTCGTATGTATCCAGTACGTTCTCTCTCCCAAACAAAAATGTATATACTGTACCACTTCAGTTCACGGTGCATTTACACGTCAACAAAGAATGATTTTGTTACTCAAGTCGCTGGCTCTATCTGATATTATGCTTTGAACCTCGTATTTCACACCCGTTTCTATATATGTGCGTAATCTACCTGGCACTATGACAACACACACACACACACACACACACACACACACACACACACACACACACACACACACACACACACACACACACACACACACACACACACACACACACACACACACACACACACACACACACACACACACACACACACACACACACACACACACACACACACACACACACACACATGGTGTGTGAGTGGTCTTAGACCTACCCAGAGATCGGTAAATAATGAGCTCTGAGCTCGCTGCCGTAGGGTGGTGTCTGGCTGTCTCGACAGAGACTACAGCAGATCCGAGGTGAGGTGAATACATGCGCGCACAGACACGCAGATGCAGACAAGCAGGCAGACATACATACAAGCGCAAACACATACGTCAATGCTTATCAGATTTCGAAGAGATCTGGCAAATATTCGCGGTTGGTTGAAGGGTAAATTTGAAAAGGATGAAGAAGAAAAAAAACTGACGTGGAGGTTGCATGACAGATACAAGTTCAAAGATATACAGAAAAAAGGACTGCATATACAGAGACAGAATTGGAGAAGGCCAGGAAATTTGGATAGGAAATAGTTCCACATGACCTCTTCTTCATCAAGAATTTCATTAAGAACTTCCACAAGTCCTGGCAAACAGTGGGTTCCGTAGCAAGGACGTGCAAGATAAGAAAGATGATCTAAATCGTGACGTTCACCCTTCACCGAGAAATGTTCCAATGTTATTCTTCCCAACAGATCTGTTATCATAAAGGCTTAGCGCACAGATGAAAGAGACTTCAGAAAGATCTTTGACCGTAGAGCATACTATTTCTATCCCGAAGACGAGATGAAGCCTCGAATATACTAAGAACTTCAGAGCGTTCAACCTTACATTGCGAACTTACCCGGTACTTGACAGCAATGCAGTAAAGAGAAGTGCATACACTTATGAATTCACCTGCCCACACGAAGATTTTAAGTTTCGTCCTATTTCATATTTGGGAATGAAAATTATTTATTTATTTGTTTGTTTGTTTATTGATTATTATTATTATTTTTTTTATTTAGAAAACATGATCTTTCCCCAACGAGAAAATTCTTCAAGAAAACATAAAAAATAATTGATCTCAGAATATGAAAACCACCATTTGGAGATCAGGAACAAGGTGAGGACCCCACGCAATGATACGCGAAGTTGCAGCCGAAGCCGTCACATTTTTCCTATGCGCTTGTACTGTTGGGACAAGTAACACTCACTGCTGAGAATCGGAGATATTTGGGATTCGAGCCCACAACTGAGCAAATACGAAAACAACATGCAACTAATTACACCAGCAGCACACACTTAGATATTATATCATAAATAGGAGGTCATATTTATAAGACCGAGAGTTCCAGCCATCATTATACAGGGAGGCACAGCCCAAGGTAAAACAAATACTATAAGGTACGTTAGCGGGGGGGGG
>NC_134796.1:9038530-9053530 GCF_046742065.1 Oratosquilla oratoria | reverse complement strand
CCTGGTGATTAATGACTTTAGAAAAGTCAAAAAAGTAATTGAAAATGAGGACGTCCTTTATGGCTCATTTCCACGAAATATAGCTGCCAAATGATGGGAGAAAC
Organism: Oratosquilla oratoria; assembly: GCF_046742065.1. Taxonomy (NCBI): domain Eukaryota; kingdom Metazoa; phylum Arthropoda; class Malacostraca; order Stomatopoda; family Squillidae; genus Oratosquilla; species Oratosquilla oratoria. Next base: position 9,053,426 of record NC_134796.1, on the reverse strand, counting down.
AGCAAGAAAGGTATTGGATAAGTAAATTATAAATATGAGGGAAGATGACGGAGACAAAGAAAAGGGTGAGCTTAAAAAGGAGGAGGAGGAGGAAGAGGAGGAGGAGGAGGGGGAAGGAGATGGAAGATATTGATTAAAAGAATGGAGGGATGAGAATGAGGAGAATAAACTGGGGAGTAGTAGTGAGGAATAAGAAAAGTTGTTGCATCACAACGAGAATGAGAAGGTTGAGGATGAGTAGATGAAGGTGACGGACGATGAAGTGAAGGAGAAGGATGATGAGCATGAATACGGGGAGGAGAGGGTGTAGTCGAAGTGGGAGAAGGGCAGAGTAGTAGGAGTAGGATTAGGATTAGGAATGGGATTAGCAGAGGGAGGAATCATAGACGTAGGAGGCGGAGGAGATGGAAGTGGAGAAGAAGGCAGAAGAGGAGGAGAGGGAGCTTGAGGAAAAGAAGGAAGAAAGGGAATGGATGAAAGAAATAAAAGGGAAAGAAGAGAGAGTAGAGGGAAGAAACGGATGTGAAGGAAGAGAGGGAATAGAGGAAGATGAGTAGGAAGAGAGGGAATAGAAGATGGAAAGGAAGAAGGAGAAACTGAGGGAGAGAGGGAATGGAGGATAGAAAAGGAAGAGGAGGAGGAAGAAGAGAATAAAAAGAATTAAGAGAAGAGAGGAGGTAAGTGGAAACGAAAGACGAGCAGGTGCAAGAAGAGGAGGAAGAAGAGGACGAAGAAGAGGGTTAAGAGGAGAGGATATCGTCTTTGATGAGCAAGGAAGAGGAGACGCTGGAGGCCTTGGGTGTGGAAGAAGGAGGAGGAGGAGGAGGAGGAGGAGAAGGAGGAGGAGGAGGGGTAAAATTTTTTGGTTTCACGATAAAGGAAAGAGACTTAGGGTGACTTTTTCTAACATACCCGAAGGAAAGTAAAATAGCTGCGGGTGACTGCTAGAAAGAGCGAAAAACGCTAGTTCCTTTTTCATCTTTGACAAAAGTGAGCTTACATGAGAACCAGCATATTACAATGAAAGGGAATGAAGGGATGAAAATCGAAATTGAGAAAGCACATTCAATCAAGAGCCCATAGCATCCTGTTTTATCAGCTAAAGTTCTTTGTTATAGAGATCAGCAGAGCAAAATAATGAGAAAATAATTTTTCTTTCGTTAGTGTGTGACCCTCTACACTACAAAACCATTTCTGCAGATTTTTGTCCTAGCTAATGCCTACTTGTTGTCCAGATCTAGAAGTAAGTTTGATTGCATTGCTTGTGAAGCCATTGTAGACAAATTGATCAATGAAATTTTATCGTAGGATGTCATAGAACCCATGTCAATGTGAATGAAATTTCCCGTTGATTCTAGTGCCAAAATCAGATGGTACCATGCGTCCAGTTATTGACTATAGGGAATTGAATAAAAAGACAAAACCTGGTAGACTACCTTTGCCATTAATAGCAAATATTCTTTGTAGTTTGGGAACCAAGAGTAGGTATTTTAGCACTATAGATATCATATCCGCGTTTTGGCAGATCAAGTTGCATGAAGATTCATGGGATTATACAGCCTTTTCTACAACAACAGGGCACTATGCGTTCAAATGAATGCCATTTGGGTTATGTAATGGCCCATTAACTTATATGATTGGGAAAATATTAGAATATCGTCTGGAAATACACTGGCAGTTTCCTAACAACCCATCTACAACTGTATTTATTAATATAAATACAGTTCTGGATGGATTGTTAGGAAACACTGCCAGTGTATTTCCAGACGGTATTCTAATAGTTTCCCAATTTCATACGCAGTATTAATGAACTGGTAACATTAGATGAAGAAATGATAATAGGGGAACAAAGAAAAGACAAGACTTGGGAAAAAGTAGCCCAACATTTTGATGAAACCACGAGGTATTCCTCCAAAACTACCAAAGGGTTATAAGACAGAGGGATTTCATTTGAGCAATGAACTTTTGTTTAGAAAAATAGTTGTAAGTGGGAAGGATATTTCTAGGGGCCCGGTGAAGCAGTTGGTAATTCTACAGTCTTGCACAAGAGGTATTGCATTACTTCATGGAAGTGATTGTAGTTCTCACCCAGGAAAGGATAAAACTTATAGACAAGCATATTTATGCACATATAGAAAATTACTAGAAATGTGCTGAGATAAAAGGAAATATATCTAGAACCTGCTCCTATGCTATCACATCCCATTTCACAGAAACCTTGGGAAAGAGTTCAGTTAGATACATTGTAATTACCTATGTCTGAAAATGGATATAAATATGTATTTGTTGCCATTGATTATCTTTCAAGATTTTTTATTTTACAACCCATACCAAATATTATACAAATAAGAGAACTATAACAATTGCTTCAGTAATCTATGATCAGATAATCTGTAATTTCACTTCTCCTAAGATCTTAGTTTCAGACAATGGTACTGAATTTAATAACAAAATCTTGGAAGAATTATGTAGGTTATTTAAGATAAACAAAATTAATATTCAAGTGAATCATCCTCAGAGCAATGGAGTTGTAGAGAGGTTAAATAAGAAAATTCTCAATTGTCTTAGAGGTTTGATAAGCCCACATAGTATAACTTGGGATAGTTGGATTCCTTGTGTTAAATGTGCACTTAATAACCAAATTAATACAGCTACAGGTGAAACACCACATTTCATCATATATGGGGAAGACAAAATTCTCCCATATGAAATCTTGATTCCAGAACCAAAGCCAGTGTATAATATAGATGATTACATCTCAAATAGGATACATACATTTCAAGCCTTCACCAAAGAGTTAGGGAACACATGAAAGACTATACACAAGAGATGAAGCAACAACATAAAATAACACATAAAATATAATTACAAATAGGAGATTTGGTCATGGTCAAAATGCATACAATCAGTAATAAACTTTCACCGAGATACTGAGATCCATATAGAATAATTGATTTTGCAATTGGAAACAAATACATGGTCTTACATTTAGAAACTAGGGAAATGTCTTTTAGACATGTAGATGTTGAAAAAAGGAATGGGATAGAACTTGATAATAATGATAATTGTGACATTGAGGATTGTAAAACAACAACTCTTTTTGAGTGAGAAGAAACACAGTGTATAAATATTACTGGGGAAAGTTTAAGTTCTGAAGAGTATCAGGAATATGTTATCAGTATTATGTTTGAACTGCATATTAATCCAAACAATTTTTACAGATGAAGACTGGATTTATATTATTGATTTGTATGGCGCATGCCTGGGATTGGAATCCTGTGCGACCTGGAGCCTTGGTACAGCATCAAAGAAACCTGATAATGATAGATCAAATCCTTAGTATAGTTTTAGATTACCAAAACACAATAATAAAAGGCAACATAGACTCCATGAGAGAGAATTTAGATATTATTAAAGAGAGCATATCAAAAATGCTGTTTAAAGGAAACTTGGAAATAAGATAAATGAGATAGTAGAATTGATCTCGTAGATGCAAGTTTCAAATGCAATGGCAGACAAAAGAAAATTTTGATGGTTCAGCTTTAGGAGCTCTTGCTGGATTAGGAGTATCCGACTTTGCTTTCTTTGCTGGTTTAAAGATTTATATGAATAGATTAAATTAGAAAGTAGCAAATATTGATAATTTACAAACAAACATAAAAAGCAATGAGTACTTGATCTCTGAGGTTACAGATATTTTAGAGAAATTCAGTAGAAATCAGTTTGAACAAGAGAACTCCCTACTTATTTTCTTACTACTTGATGCATTGCACTTGAAAGTAACTGAGATGCAATCCCAGTTGAAATCCTTTGTGCAAGATTTAGTTTGAGCAAATTCTGGTTAAGTCACATCCTCCCGTCTCCCAATACCCCAACTTATAAAGATAATTAACTTAGCTAAGAGGGATTGGAATTTTAAACCTTTCTTTGATGAAGTGAATGTAGTATTCTACTACCCCTTGCTAATTGCATACTTAAATGTTTCTTATGTGATAATAGAATTTCCATTCTTTTCTGACTTTAGATTTAACCTGTACAAACTGTTACCCTTCCTAGTGAAGGTGAATAATTCACTTTTTGAAGTTGGCATAACAGTAGCAGATCCACTAAATTACATCCTTTCTCTAGGTAACTTAAAGAAGCCTACTATCTCTAATGATAGCCTTAAAAGTTGTAAGATCCTGAATAGGAATCTCTTTGTCATTCTTCTCTTTTTGTGTTTCATGAAGCATTGAAAAATTCTTGTGAAGCTTCACCAATTAGAAATGTGCCTGTGATGCAAAATTGTCATTACAAAAGACAGTTGTAAACCAGGTTACTCATAGTAACATGGAAGGTTCTCATTTCATTTTTCCCCCAAATAAGACCAGAGTGTCGATTATATTTGTCCGGAATTGAGTCCCAAGATGGAACCAGTTGAGGGCACTATCTCAGTTTCTGACAACTGTGAAATACATGCAGGCACACTCTTCACTATTGCTAACACTCTTAAAACTGTGCACATAACGGATGTTATATACTTTACAAACATCAACATCACATTACCAGACAACTCAACACATTTGAAAATAAGAAAATATCCTAAATTGAGATCTTCCACAAACAATTCCTCACCCATTTATGTCCTCATTTTATGTGATTTTCTCTCCACCTTAGTTCTTGCTGCCCTAACTTTATATATTGTATTCAGGAGGATGAGGACAGCAAATACTATTCGTCACTTACCGGCATGAAAATGTATCAAATAAATTACTGAAACTATTATAGATATATTAAAATGTTTTGTTTTCATAATTTGGTTAGGATGTTTTTAAGGATCAGTAGATATTTGGTGTTACATACCTTTGTACATTTTGGAGTATTTGCTTATTTATAGCTTATTTCGGGTTACCATTAAGTTGATGATATCCACTGAAGGATATTTCTTTTTAACCTTGTTTAGCCAGTTTATGCAGAAATAATTTTAATGATTGAGTTAGCTCCTTGTATAAAATACTTTTATAAGATGTATATTTCCAGAATATTGTTGTATGCCAAAGTCCTATAAGAGGATAGTAGAAAATGGTTGGTCAGGACGACCAAGTGGTAGTTGTCGAGCCCTATAAGAGGTTAGTAGATAAGTTGTTAGAAACGGGTAGATAGCGAGTGTTGCATTTTTATGGCTTGAGTGATTGAAAACAGCACAGTTCGTAGGCAAGGAGTTGCAAAAGTTCGCTCTACGCTTTAAGTTATAAAAATGGCGGGCTCATGTATCCATTGATGACGTATACCATGTTTTGCTTACTTAAAACTAAGTGAGTTATGAAGAGATTCGAGATTGCTTAAGTAAACAATATTGCATATAGACTTGTAACAACGAATCTGATTGGAGAAAGGGTGGAGGAGAAAATTAAATTGGTTCACGATTGGGGAGGATCTTAGATATAAAGTTAAAGCTCATTGGACTGAAGAAATGACACCTCACTGCAAAACTCACCTAGGACTTGGTTTTCGTTTTCTCTGGGGATTCCTTGAGTGTAAGATGCTCGATATTCAGCGTTTCTGTCATCTCTTTGGTAGCATATGTGTGTGTGCGCGCGTGTGCACGCTAGGGATCGAAATGAGATGACAGACACGCTGAATATTGAAGATGATACCTGCGAAAGACGAGCCATGTTATCATCTCCTTTCGCTGGTATCATTATCTTCGATATTCAGCGTGTCTGTCATCTCCTTTCGATGCCTAGCGTGCACACGCTCACACGCACACATATGCCGCGAAAGGGTACTCTGACGTCGTCACGGATCTCTCGAGGGAAAAGTCAATTGTCCAAGTGACTCAGCTCACCATTTTTTTTTTGCGACGCCCTTAGGGAAAAAATAGACTCAGTGGATCTCGGGTCAAGCCTCCTGAAGTCCTCTACTTGAACAAAGAAACACCTGCGCGGACAAAAACCTAACCCGGCGCCTCTCACCGTCGCTCAAGTCGAGCGACGAAACCTTTTATATATCCATGTTTTGGCAACCCTGTAAATAATGTACATTAAAATGTTTCTGGCAACCCTCCGATGTTTGAACGGAGCTTACCTTGTATTTGTAGAACAGAAAGTTGTCTGGTATAGTAAATTAAAGAAGACTACCCGACTTTAATTCACCAATGTAGAGTTAAACATAATCTCTACATGTGTTTGTTTGTTTGTGTGTGTGTGTGTGTGTGTGTGTGTGTGTGTGTGTGTGTGTGTATGTATATGTCCATGTATATATATAGGTGTATGTGTCCATTCTTATTGGCATGTACACATATCACCCCGTTTATATTAATGTGTGTGCATGCGAGCGCACGCCCATTTCATAACAAACCTCGATACATAATTGTGTCTTTGAACAGGATTGGTATTCCATTAGTCGTGGATGTGGTCCATATTTGAGGCCTACGTCATCCATTGGTGGCTTCAGGTCATCTTTTCGTGACCTCGATTTCAGGTAAGGAGAACCGTCTTCCATGCCGTCATCTCGTTATTGCCCAAAGGAGGACGGAGACTTCCATCAAGTGATGACTGTGAAAGTAATAATTATGAAACATGATAGAACAAATGTGATAATGATATTAGTCATAATGATGATTAAATAAGAGTAAAAATGAAACAGAAATTATCATAAGAGTAATAAGATAAGAATAATAAGATCAATAGGAATTATTTTATAATCATATATATGATAATGATAAGGATGATATTATGTGATGAGTATGTGATATAATGCAATGATGTGATCGTATGATAATGATAATAATGATATAATAATCATGATGTTATAATAATGGTATAATATTGATGATAGCATAAGCAAAAACGTTAGTAAACATTTATAGCTTCGAAAATATAATATAATATAATATAATATAATATAATATAATATAATATAATATGATATGATATGATATGATATAGTATAATACAATATAATATAATATAATATAATATGATATGTAATGTAATGTAATGTAATGTAATATAATATAATATAGTATAATATAGTATAGTATAGTATAGTATAGTATAGTATAGTATAGTATAGTATAGTATAGTATATTATAGTATAATATAATATAATGTAATATAATGTAATATAATGTAATATAATATAGTATAATATAATATAGTATAATATGATATAATGTATTATAATAATGATGACGTTATAATAATGATATGATATTGATGATGGCATAAGCAAAAACGTTAGTAAACATTTATAGTTTCGAAAAAATGTTCGATTAAAACCGAATGTAAATTATCATTATAGAATACAAGTTATCCCTTACCTCTCAGACATTTTGCCAGTCTCTAGTCGTGCAGCCCGGAGTCCCTGGTCCATCGACAAGAAAATGACCTGTCATTGGCTCTAAGAATGGCAGTGGAGAGTACCAACAAAGCACAGGAATTGTTTCTACATAAAGAACGTTTTCACCCGAACGAATGTATTGGCACCGATGAGATTCTGGCGCATATGTGTCAATGGACGTCCTGACGACCTGCTCGTTATTATTCATAGCCAACAAGTCTCTGGACCATTATAACTTAATCGAAGAGTAATGACTCATTAAACGACCACCTTGTCACGCTCGGGCTCCGTGTCCGGCCACTCACGTAGTTATTGCGAAAAAGGTAAATACATTATGTCCCCATTAAATCATACGTTTTTTGTTTTAAAATCATTCCTATATTTAGTCCCATTAGTTCTCAGTGCCAAAATATTTGATTGTGTATAATGGACTAGGATGTGAATTTGTTAAAAGGAAAATTGCAAGGAAAAGGAAATATAAGAGAGAAATGTCAAATAAACGAGTTAAGATGAACAGAATTCGGTTATGTTGGCCAGGGCATATGAATAGAATTAAAAGGAAGAGAATAGTAAAGACAGACTATCGTTCTACGGTGGAAAGAAAGCAAGGAGTAGATATTTCTAAAACATGATACAGAAAAGAAATGAAGTGAGAGAGAAAAATAAGTAAACGTGTTGGAGGGCAACGAAGAAAGAAATAAACAAATAAAAAGGTATTGTAGCTTATCGCATTCTTTCTATCACCCAATATATTTAAATTACTTTCCACATTATCTTCTGGTATATGTTTAGGTATATGTTCAGGTATATGTTTAGTTGTGTTTAGGTATGATGTATAGGTATGTGTTTAGGTATGATGTATAGGTATGCTAAAAATCAAACTCACGATAACGCTGACAATCTTCTTATCTATATTTTCTATTCTTCTGATACAGGATATGGTTTCACTGGGCAAACTGAAAACAAGTATACTGTAGTTACTTTGACGTCGTTTCGCTTCATCCTTTAGGCTTGTTCAGGTAAAGTTGTTCATCGTTTAGGAGTACTGGTGGATTGGTAAACGGATTTATATTACAAAACACGTTAGGACTAGTAACGGCTCCAAGGTTTCTTGAAATGTGTATATATGCAAAATATATATCTACAGACATGTATATTTGATAGTTATATTGATATTTACATACGGATGTGCATGTGTATATATATATATAAGCTTATATATGTGAATCTACCTGTGATAGCTAATTTTACATAGTGGGATACCGTCTCTATCCCCCATTGGTGTGTGTGTGTGTGTGTATTCACTTGGTCTTTGGATCACGTGTTGGACTCGTGATCGACAGCTATTTCCCTCCTGGAAGAGAGCTCAGAGCTTGTAGGTCAATTCTATGGGTAAGACTATGACCTTGCACACACACACACACACCCAACTCCCCGCCCACGAGAGTCAGAGTAACGACCCGAAGCGCAGCGGTACCGAAATAATTTCGGCCCTGGGCAGGATTCGAACCAAGAACTGCGGGCCACTATGGTGGCAGTTTAGCGCTCTACCAACTACGCCACCGTGTGTGTGTGTGTGTGTGTGTGTGTGTGTGTGTGTGTGTGTGTGTGTGTTCGCGTGCGTGTGTGTGTGATTCAAAATGGTCTTGGATCACCCCCCCTCCCACACACTACACATAGCCTCCCACGAAAGTTGGAGTAACGGCTCATTGCGCAGCGACTCGGTGGCGCGGTTGGTAGTCTCCGACTGTCACTACGGCGGTCCGAGTTCGAATCCTGCCCAGGGCTGAAATAATTTCAGTATCGAGGCGCTTCGAGTCGTTACTCCAACTCTCGTGGGCGGGGAGCTGGGTGTGTGTGTGCGTGTAAGGTCACAGCATTACCCATAGATCGGTCATACGAGCTCTGAGCTCTCTTTCGGCAGGGAAATAGCTGTCGGTCATGAGTCCAACATGTGATCCAAAGACCATGGTGGTGAAAACACACACACACACACACACACACACACACACACACACACACACACACACACACACACACACACACACACACACACACACACACACACACACACACACACACACACACACACACACACACACACACACACAGTTGCGCAGTGGTACACACTCGTGGCACAGTGGTAATGTTCCCGGCTGCCGCTACTGCGGTCCGGATTTGAATCCCTCCCAGGTCTGAATTAATTTCAGTATCGCTGCGCTGCGAGTTGTTACTCCAACTCTTGTGGGCGGGGAGTTGTGTGTGTGTAAGATCATACATGAGCTCTGATCTCTCATCCGGGAGGGAAATAGCTGTCGATCACGAGTCCAACACGTGATCCAGGAAACCATGGTGAATCACACACACACACACACACACACACACACACACACACACACACACACACACACACAAACACACAAACACGCACACTCATACACAAACACACACACACACACACACACACACAAACACACACACACACACACACACACACACACACACACACACACACACACACACACACACACACACACACACACACACACAAACACACAAACAAACAACTACATATAGCCTCCCACGAGAGTTGGAGTAACAGCTCATAGCGCAGCGATACTGAAATTATTTCAGTCCAGGGCGGTATTCAAACTCAGACCACTGGAGTAGCGTTTACGAACACTACAATTTACCATTGACCCGTGTATATGTGTGTATTCACTTGGTCTTTTCACTTGGTCTTTGGATCACGTGTTGGACTCGTGATCGACAGCTATTTCCCTCCTGGAAGAGAGCTCAGAGCTCGTAGGTCCGATCTATGGGTAATGCTATGACCTTGCACACACACACACCCCCAACTCCCCGCCCACGAGAGTCAGAGTACGACCCGAGGCACAGCGATACCGAAATAATTTCGGCCCTGGGCAGGATTCGAACTGGGTACTAGGAGCACTTAAAGCTTCCCATTCCAGCGCTCTACCAACTGTACCAACTGTACCACCGTGTGTGTGTGTGTGTGTGTGTGTGTTGTATATTTGTAGTCTAAATTTGGTTTGGAGACGTTGAGACAAACAAAGTTGTGGTTTGTTTTCTTTAATTTCTCCGTCTAGACTGATCTACATCTCAAATTATTACACGAAGAAAACACCGGTGGTTACCAACGGTGCTATTTTACATAAAAATTCAAATGGTGGCTTTTGCTAACTTAAAAAGTTATACATAATTTATTGTCTACTATCTGCTGCTTAATCTACTTCTACAATGTACAATACGTGAACTGAGTATAGACACTCAGTATTCATGGATAGTTTATATATATATATATATATATATATATATGCAGAGTCCACTAGGAAAAGGAAAAACACACGTAGTCCGAGCGCTTTCGTGATATATTCACATTATCAAGGAGTACAGAAAGATGAGAACAAAAAATGGAGATACAGAGTATAAGTAGGACAAGAGAGACATTTACCCTCCTCTCCGAAGCCTGAAAGCTCAGGTTGGGCCACTCGGTGAGGTCGTGGAAACGTATTACTATTACATTAACTTTTAAAATATGTACTATTTATATTACTGACAATATATGGATCTAATTTATATAATCCTAAACTATTATTAATGAGTTGGTCATAATTGCATTTGATAATTCCTGACTCTATGATATTTCTTTCTGTTATATTCTTACATTGTATAATTTTTGAAGCATTTTTCCAGTCAATAGGATGGTCAAATTCACAAACATGTTTAAAAAGTGCACTAGATTCTTGGCCCTTTTTTATGCTGTTTTTATGCTGTTTAATCCTAACCTCTAATTCTTTTCCTGTTTGACCTACATAATATTTGTCACATTTACTACAAGGTATTTTATATACACAGCCTGTAGAATTGTCAGGGGAATTCTTTATGAGAAGATTTTTTAGAGTTGTGTTGTTCTTGAAGGCTACATTTACATTGAAATTTTTAAGAATTCTTAAAAATTTCAATGTAAATGTAGCCTTCAAGAACAACACAACTCTAAAAAATCTTCTCATAAAGAATTCCCCTGACAATTCTACAGGCTGTGTATATAAAATACCTTGTAGTAAATGTGACAAATATTATGTAGGTCAAACAGGAAAAGAATTAGAGGTTAGGATTAAACAGCATAAAAACAGCATAAAAAAGGGCCAAGAATCTAGTGCACTTTTTAAACATGTTTGTGAATTTGACCATCCTATTGACTGGAAAAATGCTTCAAAAATTATACAATGTAAGAATATAACAGAAAGAAATATCATAGAGTCAGGAATTATCAAATGCAATTATGACCAACTCATTAATAATAGTTTAGGATTATATAAATTAGATCCATATATTGTCAGTAATATAAATAGTACATATTTTAAAAGTTAATGTAATAGTAATATGTTTCCACGACCTCACCGAGTGGCCCAACCTGAGCTTTCAGGCTTCGGAGAGGAGGGTAAATGTCTCTCTTGTCCTACTTATACTCTGTATCTCCATTTTTTGTTCTCATCTTTCTGTACTCCTTGATAATGTGAATATATCACGAAAGCGCTCGGACTACGTGTGTTTTTCCTTTTCCTAGTGGACTCTGCATATTTGTGATTCGCGTGTGACTTGTGAAATTCATGCATATATATATATGTATATATAATATATATATAATATATATATATGTGTATACATATTTCATATATATATACATATATATATATATATATATATATACATATATATATACATATATGTATATATACACACACACAAGCATTGGAGCACATAGTGATATCATATCGGTCATATGACGACTCGCAGTTGGGAATGGCGACTGCAGGTTTCCTTTCACGCTCAGTCGAATGACCGCGGGTTGAGGTCCGACACAATTGGGTGTCCCGGTTTCTGGAGAAATCATGATATAACGTCCTGTAGCTAAAATGCGTGCATGTTTGCACATATACGTGTGCACACTGGACATCAGAGGTATTTGATATTTCATTCAATCATCTTGGAACGGTGTGTGTGTGTGTGTGCGCGCGCGCGCGCATAGGCGTACGAACACACGTATCCTTGTGTACATATTCACGCCATTCCGTTTCTCACTGACCTGCTGTGCTACACTGTTTCCTAAACGAATTCAGCTGTTTACTCTTTTCGTTCCTCCTCGCGTTTCTTCACGTTTCCCACGCCGTGCTTACTTGACCCTCTCCTAGTTCCTTTGTCGCCTCTCTTCTCTCTTCCTCTCCATCTCACTCTTCCTGTCTGCGTTTCCTCTTCCTTTTCCTGTTCCTTTTCTCTCACGTCTTTGGTTTCTTGCCCTTCGCGTTGCCTTCCATCCATTATGTCTGTCGGGTCACTTCTCAGCTACCTTCCCCATTCTTCTCTTCTCCCTTCTCTCTTTCTTCCTCCCTCCCCTCTTCTTTTATCTCCATACCTTTGTCTTTCCTCTCCAATTCCGTCCTTTCTCTTCCTCTTGCTCTTCCGACACCCTGTTTCCTTCCAGGTCTTTCGAGGTTTTGCTTTGCGACTTTGCTCCTCCGTCTCTCTTCTGTTTTTTTTTTTTTAGTTATTTATTTTTTCTTCGCCCAAAACGTCTTCTTTTATTCTCCCTTTCTGATTCCCTTTTCATCGACATCCTCTCCATCTTCCGGTTTCTTCTCCTACACTGTGCCATTAATCTTTATATTTCTCCATTTACTCTCTCCTGTTGTCTTTCCTCCCTCCTCTTTTGTTAACAAATCCCACATTCTGGAGGCGGCAAATACATACAATCTTAGCCTGGAGGATATCTGCCTCGGTTCTCGAGACCCCGTCACAAGCATGTCTCAAGTGCTATCTTGGCTTAGGTCTCTGACGTTCCTCCTGATTTGTTTTTGCGTGTTTTTGTTTTCCTGGAGATCGTCAATTCTGTACCGTACTTGTGTACGAGTGTTTTCATTTACAGTATTCTTTTCCTTACCCTTTCCTGACGACACCTTTCTGTCTTTGATGAGGAAGAGGACGAGGGTGAGGATGAGGAAAAGGAGGAAGAGGAATGGGAGGAAAAATAGGAAGGAAATGAGGAGGACGGGGAGGGGGGAGAAGGAAGAGGAAGAGGAGGAGGTGGAGGAGAAAGAGGATGCAAAGGAGTGAGAGGACAAAGAGGATGCAAAGGAGGAGAGGATGACAAAAAAGTAGAAGAGGAAGAAGGGAAAGGAGAACGAGGGGAATGAAAGAAGGAGAAAGAGTGTGCGAAGGAATAAAAGTCAGAGGACATAAAGTAGACCAAAGAAAAAGTAAATGCAGAGGAGGAAAAGGAGGCGAAAGAGGAGGAGGAAGTGAAGGAGAAGGAGAAGGGGACTGGAAAGGAGGGGTATAAGGATGAGTAAGAAGAGGCAAAGCAGAATTATATACTCGTTTGTTGTTGTTCTCTTTCTTCCCTAATCTTCTATCTTTTATTACAAGAGGCACCTTGTTGTACCAGCTACTCCTTCTGACCGTGATCCTGAGCTGCCCGCTATCCTGTCTGGTACATCCTCTTCCCATGTCTGATTTTCAGGAAGCCTTCAGATATTACCATTGTAATTAATGATAGGTTGCCAGGCGTCAGTAGGGCTTCATCACATTGTATACCGGTCATCCATTATGTTCGCCAAGCGTTTCCGCTGAACTGGACATCCATTGTTTTCTATTGATCATGGAACCTGAAGCTGCTTCTTTAATCCTTACAGCACGGTGTTAGTAACTTAACTAAATAGATTTTCCTGGTTTTAGCAGGAACAATGTCAGTAAAGTGCATCATTGTAACCGAGGAATCAAAACTAAGAGAAGATATTTACTTTTCCTGTCCGTGTAAAATCTTTTGGTGTTCCTGCTTGTCGTTTCTTTACATCCAATGAAACCGTTGATTTATCTATATTTTTTTCCTTGTGACTTGTACAGAGTAAGAGATGGTGGGATAAGATATCATATGAACTTCTACACATTTATAACAGAATCAACACCGTGTGAGTTCGAAACCTTTATTGGTACGACGTTCCGCTTGTTACAGATTTTTCAAGTACAGACATATGGCAAACACTCTGAGTACATATAGGCCGACGGGGAAGAGGTTCCCCATATGTCTGTACTTGAAAAAGCTGTAAGAAGCGAAACGTCGTACCAATAAAGGTTTCGATCTCACACGGTGTTGATTCTCACAGTCTTGTCGGCTTTTGCCTTTGTGTTTCAACATTTATAACAGCCATGATATTCGACCGTATTTTTCGTTTCCACTGAGGAGGCAGGGTAGGGTCACCGACCTATTTTGATATCATGGTTGTTAATTCTAATATTGACCTCGTTTGCTTCACAAAAAGAGTACAATTCAGATTTATTCTGCTAAGCTGGGACGCGTGGATGAAAAAATAATGCATTACATACCTGTTTTCAGGGTAAAATTATGATGAAAACATTTCTAAAGTATTATGTGTCAAATACTCTGATGAAAACCGCAAGCAATATTTGTTTGCCTTTAAGAAAACTGTGGAAAAAGAGGATGTGGCAAAATTAATAGAGGATTAAACAATTAGTCAGTCAGACGGTGAATCAA
>NC_134796.1:9028530-9033530 GCF_046742065.1 Oratosquilla oratoria | reverse complement strand
CAGATCGAGCTTTTACATAGTCGAGACCTCGATGTTAGTCCAACTCTAACCCTCATCAGAGTAACATCGTCTGTTTAGTTGGAGAAAGAGAACCTGTATAGTGCGTCACCGTATTGAAGGGATTAGTGGGACATCTGCTGGAGGTTCGTGGCACTGAGCGGACGACGGGTCTTCCGAGATTGTACTGTAGGACGTAGCCATGTGTTGTAAGGAGCAATATGGTCAAACTTGAGGTCTTGGCTGAAAAGGGGCCGTAGACCAAGATTAGGTGGACTGAGTGCTCCATATCGAAAAGTTTGTAATGTTTGTGTGTGTGAACGTGTGTGGGTGAATGTGTGTATGAATGCGTGTGATTCACCTTGGCCTTTGGACCACGTGTTGGACTAGTGATCGACAGCTATTTCCCTCCCGGAAGAGACCTCAGAGCTCGTATGACCGATCAATGGGTAATGCTTTGACCTTACACGCACACAAACACACCCAACTCCCCGCCCACTAGAGTTGGAGTAACGACTCGAAGCGCAGCAATACTGAAATTATTTTCAGCCCTAGGCAGGATTCGAACCCGGACCGCCGTAGTGACAGTCTGGGACTCTACCAACCGCGCCACCGAGTGTGTGTGTGTGTGTGTGTGTACACGCACGCACGCACGTGTGTTTGTGCTGGCAACTGTAGTAGTACTATGCTACTGTTATATGCACCACTCGGAGTTGCTCCTTGTGGTCCACGAAGTGCCAACAGAATTAAACATTGCATGAGGTGCAAAAGTGGAAACATTCGAAGTATAGCAGACCCATTAAAAGCCTTTTGGCTGCATGTTTCTGTTATACGTACACAAATGACATTATATTTAATTATACAAATACATTTTTATTGCGGCTGTGGAAATACTGATGTTATATAATGCTTAAGCATTGGTATTTAGGTTTGTTTTGTTTTTGTGGCAGAGTATAAACTGCCGAGTTCACGGCGACAATGTATTGAATGAGAGGTTTGATTCATTAAAACTCTGGATTGTATAGTGTTATAGTGCAGGGATCAAATATCTCTCCGGATGGAAATGCCCCCTTTTGACATTGAAAGCTTTATTAATCAAACGTCATACTATTTTTGATCAGTTTAGGATTCGTCACAACAACGAAATGGTCAGGATTCTCTCGATGGGCGACAACGAATGAAAGGAATAACAAAAGAAAGGCGAAGAGTGGCACAGTATACCACCGGTAGTTTTGGTGATAATAACAAGTGATGATGAAATTAACATTGGAGTTATTAATAAAACTGAAATAGATGTTGGGAACGAGAGAAGTGCACGCAACAATGGATGTGTTGGAAATGGTGGAAATTGCCAACCAGTCCTGAGAGAGGCGGTTGACGGAATGGGCCTTTTCGCCGCACAGAGTGTGCCATGTAGGTTGGTGGAACAGCATGGCGGCAGCCAGAAAGACAGGAAAAGTGCCATCAGGTACGGGAGGGATAATCGAGTTAAGTTGAGGCCCTTTGGCTATCGAGGGGGTGCCAAGAAGATAGACTGGAGCCAGCTTGGGTAAAAGGATAGTGACACACGGAATGAAGGAAATTCATGTTGGAGGAAGAGGAGGAGGAGGAGGAGGAGGAAGAGGAGGAGGAAGAGGAGGAGGAGGAGGAGGAGGAGGAAGAGGAGGAGGAGGAGGAAGAGGAGGAGGAGGAGGAGGCAAGGAGGAGGCAAGGAGGGGGGGTGGGGGGTGCCTACTACCACTTCAACATCCGCAACCCCACCATCCTCATCCCATTTTCCAACACATGCGGACAGACCTTGACTGGGAGAGACAGCAGCTGGTGGTAGAAATGGAAAAGTCTTGTTGCTTATAGCAACAGCTGAATCGGAGTTACACAGCTGGACGATGCAGTGTTAGGAGCGATTATGGCAAGGGATGCTTTCGCCATATGACAAGTCTAGCTATCAGTTCTAATCAAGGTGATGTTTAACCGGGAACAACAACCCAAATGCATTACAAATTGCTTTTAATGAGGTCGAGCAGGCTTTTGGCCGATGGAAATAATTCCATCATTAGCCAATAGCAACATGTGATATTGCTTTTCTCGAGCACTTATAAGAGGAAATATTTAATTATATGTTGGTCTCTGTCTCTGCCTACGCAGTTGCTTTTGTTTATGTGCTTGCAAGGTTTCCAGCATGTGTAGCAGCGTGTGCATTGTGCGTGTAGGTATCAAAATGTATGTATGCGGGCCAACTTGTTTTGTGTGCTGGACTCGTGATCGACAGCTTTAACCCGCCCGGGCGAGAGATCAGAGGTAAAACATTCTGATGTACTGGATTAAAGAAAAAAAAAAAAAAAAAAAAAAATTGGTGTGTGAATTTTCAATCATAGTTTTTATGATATCTTTCTAGAATAACATTTTATGCACAATTTTATACCATTTTAGTTCGGCATGACACGCGTGGCAAATAAGAAATAATTTAGAGTGTAAAACCACATTTGCACCAAGTGACTTCATGAAAAACAAAAGAAATTGTTGAGATAGAGTGTTTGTTTTCCAAAAATGGACAAAATAATAAAAAAACGCACATACCAACACGTGTATGCAACACACAAAATAATACGTGCACGAAATCACACACACACACGTTTGCGCGCAAATACACACACACACACACACACATACACACACACACACACACACACACACACACACACACACACACACACACACACACACACACACACACACACACACACACACACACACACAGACGCAGACACACACACACACACACACACACACACACACACACACACACACACACACACACACACACACACACACACACACACACACACACACACACACACACACACACACACACACACACGCGCGCGCGCGCCCGTGGGCGCGTATACCTACAGAAAACATTACAACAATATATATTTTTCCTACGTTTTTATTTATATATTTATCTATTTCTATTTTTTGTTTATTTCTTTTTTACCTCTGAATTCATTTTAACTTAATTTAGTTATTTTATATATTATCACTTATTTATTAATTAATTTTTTTTTTGCGCGACGACGCATTGCTTGAAATGCCCGTCGATTCATGTCTATCTTTTCTTAGAGTTTCCTTTTGTTTCACGATCCTTCTTGGAAGCTCATTAATGAAAAAACAGACCAACGAACCACACTTTCTATCTTCGCATTTTATTTTGTTTTTTATGAAGCCAGTTGGCGCAAATGCGGTTTTGCAGTCTCTTAATAATGGCTGTTGCTTCATGGGAGTAAAGATACCAAACACAAATGGTATCAAAATGTGCAGAAAGAGTTAATCTATGAAGAGATAACACAGAAACTAAGACTGGAAATTCACACATCAAGTAACGTGAATTTGAAAAAAGAAAAAGAAAATTTGACACACCAGGGTAAAGCTGACCTCTGACACCACAGGCCCGTTTACTTCCTCAAGGTAGACAGTAACGGTTTGCAGTAATAGTTAAGCTTTTTTGCCTTGAATGGAGCTCTATTTCGCACGTCCAGTATTCGTATGTGCGCGTGTGTTTGCGTATACTGACCAGGGAGAAATAAAGTTTTCAGTAATCTTTTTTCATCATGTTTTTGTCCATGCAAAGCAAACGCTATGCTTTTGTTTATCAATGAATAATTTCAGCCAGTGTTCTTGTTTCACGTGTGCTTCATATGTCAAAATTTCCATCACCATCACTCCTAACTGTCTCTTATCCTTTAGAACATTAGAACATTATAGAACATATATTAAAACATTATTATCTCTATAGAACATTATTAACTATAGAACATTATATAGAACATTATATAGAACCTATAAAACATTATTATCTTTAATACTAGTCCCTGTGGGACTCCGCTAGTAACTTCCCTCCGTCCAGACAACTTGTCTTTTATTAATGTCATAAATCTATTCTTCAAAAAACTTTTATCCTTTCCAGTAAATTAAAACCTCTCATGTGTTCCAAGTTCCATAATAATTTCTGTGAAGTAACTTATCAAACGTTTCCTCCAGATCCAAATAAACACAGTCCTCCATCCAACCATCCCTCTGTTGCAGCACGTCGATTATCCTTCAATAAAAAGTTAACAAATGGGAAACACATGATCTTCTTTTCTTAAAATATATTGGGTTTCCGACATGTTTTTCATTTTCTAAGTACTTCGACCATCTATCTTTCACAATTCTTTTGCACATTTCAGGTACCACACTGGTCTCTATAACCTAGAGAAAACTTCTTACCACGATATTTACACATTGGCACAATACTAGCCTTGGAACTCACTCTTGTCTTAATGAACACACCTAAAGTTTATATGTCTTGTCTAATAGTATTATACGACATTCTTTGAGTATCTAATTTGAGATGTTGTCGCCCTGTGGCTTTTGATACCATCCAAATCCTTCACTGGTTTTGTGTATTTGTGTATGTGTGTGTGTGTGTGTGTATGTGTGTTTGTGTGTGTGTGTGTGTGTGTGTGCGTTTGTGTGAGTATGTGTGTGTGTGTGTGTGTGTGTGTGTGTGTGTGTGTGTGTGTGTGTGTGTGTGTGTGTGTGTGTGTGTGTGTGTGTGTGTGTGATTTTATTCATTTGGCTATGCATGTGCGTATGTGTGTATGTATGTATGTATGTATGTATGTATGTATTTTTGTATGCATGTATGTATGTGATGTTTGTATGTGATATATGTATGTGATGCGTGTATGTGATGAATGTATGTGATTTATGTATATGATATATGTATGTGATGTGCGCATGAGACATATATATATAATTAATGGATACATGTATGTTTTGGATGTATGAGTGAGAGAAGGTGGATATCATTTGCATTTGTGCAAGCGCGTGAGACAATACGTGAGACGGAATTAGATGAAAAGTTCCCGTGGAAGAAAAGGAAGGGGCTTTCTATTCTATCCATTTCTCTATTCTTATTTATTTGTTTATTATTTTGTTCACCTTTTGTCCCCAGTAAGATA
>NC_134796.1:9011030-9016030 GCF_046742065.1 Oratosquilla oratoria | reverse complement strand
CCTGAGGATCTTGAAGGACCAGGAATTCTCACCTTTTTATTCTTTTATATATATATATATATATATATATATATATATATATATAATATATATATATATATATGTGTATGTATACAGTATATATATATATATATATATATATATATATATAAATGTGATTTTATGGGTGAGTGTATATAAATATATATATATGTATATATATATATATATATATATATGTGTATATATATATAATATAATATATATATATATATATATATATTCTTTTTTATGAAATACAACACAGAGAAAACCTTAAAGTCTTGACAGCTAAAATCAACTCTAAGAGGGATTCTTTGCAGGAAATTATTTTTTTCTTGGCATTCGTTCTGTCCTAATTCGGAGTGTCACTCTCTGCTTCTACTTCTTAGAAGGGAAGGTAGCTGAGGCTTTTGTTTTGGTCCATTTTGCAGTGACTCTCAAAGAATCTTTCCAAGGTCTCATAAACCTTAAAACACACACGGTTTGGTTGTTAGGGTGCAATGAAGTTATTTGGTAAAGATATACGGTATCTCTATAATGGTTGTAGAGTGTTCTAGTAAACCATAGATATTCTTCTTATATTTTTCTCTACCTAAGAGGTGCCCAAGATCTGGATAAAACTTTCGGTTGGCAGCAGCGAGAATAAAGGAATATTGTCGCCCGGTATGCGAGAGTCCAGTCTTGTAATTTGGTCACTCAGGATTGCAAGTTACTGTACAACGTCCATTCTTAAATCAGGACCTTAATTCCACTTCTCCTTCGAGTGAATAATCTCCAGTTGCAACTGGTGGCACAGGTGGTTCTGTTGGCTCACTGTCCCGAACTCTTGTTCAGATTCTCGTCAAACTGGTGGTCTAGGCACCGCAGAAGTCTCGAGCTGGACAAGCCATACCCCTTTTCCTCCCTGACAAATCACGATCTTTTTTGATTGACGCATATTGGGTGAAAGGGACTTTCTCCGATTGGAAAGAGATTGCGATTGGTCAGGAGGTAGAGGAGGCAGGGATTGCCTCGTCTAAGATAGAAGCGGTGACTACAATAATGATTGCCTTCAAGTTAATCTAATACAGGGGTTCTAAAAGATGATCTTATGAGGTGTTTTAGCAGGAATATTTGTAACAGATGCCAGAAAAAAGAAAAACAGAGAAAAAAACAAGACAAAACGGGGAAACACACCATATATTCAAATGTGACAATATGCCAAGACTGGCTAAAAAGAACACACGCACAGCGAAGCGTAACTACAAAATTAAGGTTACCAGACAAGCGAGATCTAACCCAAAGGGCTTCATTTATCTCTACAGAACAAAAAACAAGGAAAGCGTAGGCCCCCTTTAAGAACGACGAAGATGTCATGATAGAATCGGAGGAAAAATGAGTGATGCGTTTAACATATATTTTCTCTCGGTGTTTACAAAGGAGAAGTTAGATATGGTACCTGACTGCGATTCGATTTTCAGTAGGAATGAAGAAAATAGACTATCATCAGCATTAGTAAGGTAGAAGTAGTCAGCTTGGAAGACTTCAAGCTACAAAATCCCCGGGTCCAGACGAAAAATTTCCGGGAGTGCTTAAAGAGTGTAGTAAATATGAAATCTGTGACCACTTAACGGAAATATTTGATAAGTCGGTAGACACTGGTTTTGTGTCTAATGCTTGGGGGCAGGCAAACTTTGTTTCTGTTTTCAAAAAGGGAGATAAATCGTTTATGTGCAACTACAGGCCAATCGGTTTGATATCAGTTATAGGTAAAATGCTTGAATCAGTAATAGCTAATAGAATCTTTGATCACATCGAGAGACATAATTTGATTCGTGATTCCAGCATGGTTTCTCCAAGGGTAGGTCATGTGTAGGGTAGGTCTTTTAATTTTTTTTACACTGAAGTATCCACTAAAGATAAAATGATAGTTACAATGTTATTTAACTTGATCTTAACAAAGCGTTCGACAAGGTGCTCCACCAGAGATTTCTAAATAAAGCCAAAACCCATGGCATAGGAGGAAAAGTGTTTGAATGGATTGAGCGTGGATCAGTGACAGAAAACAGTGGGTCACCATAAACGGTGTAAAATCCAAATCGGGGAGTGTTTATAGTGAAGTTCCCCAGGGCTCGGTTTTGGGTCCCTTATTGTTAATTCTTTATATAAAGGACTTGTACAATGGGGTTAATAGTGATGTTAGTGAGTTTACGGACGACACTAAAATAGGACGCCTAATTAGGTCAGGGTAAGACGCCGAGATTCTGCAGGAACATCTTAACAAATTGTTCATATGGTCGGTGAAATAACAAATGGACTTCAATATCTCAAAGTGCAGCGTATCAAACATGGGGCTACACAACTCCGAAAACAGATATAGGTTAGATAAGACGTTTTTAGAGAAAATCGAGTGTAAGATTTCAATTTGCTAGGAAACAGTACATTAGCGCCAGAAATAAAGCTAACAGAACACTAGGTTCCATTGCTAGGATGGTTACGAATAGAAGTGCAGAGGTAATTATCAAACTTTATCTGGCGTTAGACCCATCCTTGACTATGTGGTACATTTTTGGTTTCCGTTCTATAGAATGGATATCAATTCACTAAAATCAGTACAGAGCAGAATGGTCAAAATGATACATGGGCTCAGAAATTAACTTTACGAGGAAAGGCTTGGGCACCTTAACTTACACTCTCTGGAAAGACGCAGTGTGGAGTGATCTAATAGAGGCACTGAAGTGGATCAAAGGCTTTAACAAAGGTGACGCAAACAAGGTCATAATTCTAAGACAACAGGGCAGGACTCGCAGTAATGGATTTAAATTGGACACATTTAGAAATAGACAAAAGCTGGTTTATTAATAGGCTGGTCAAGAATGAAATAGACTTAGTGACCATGTAGAGAGTTCCGAAACGGTTGTTTCAAGAAACAGTTAGACAGCTTTGTGGATGGGGATGACAGGTGGTAATGAACATGGAACTGCCTAGTATAGGCCTTATGGTCTTTTGCATTTTTTTTTATTCTTATGTTCTTATGCTTTTATACCAGTTGTTACAAGATCTTCAGAGGAATCACAAGAGCCCATTGCGTGGCTAGTTTTACTCATTTTGGGATAGGTATCTCTCACGCATTGCGTACAAACAAATAAAACTGACTATTGCTTAACCCTTTAAACTCCGATGACAATATGTCTTGTCATTTGGTCAAATAAAACAAAAAATCATAAAACACCAAAATGTTTGATCAAACACCAGAAAAATATGACGTCAGTCCTCGCGCGGTCAAGCCGCATCAGATGATATTCGGATGTACGGGCCGGCGCGAGACCTACCATATCTGGTTTTTCGTATCTACACCACAAGCGGCTGACATGAGTTGAATGGGTTAAGACGACTCAAATGCAAAATATTGTTGTTTTTCACATCTTCTTGAAACTACTAAATCAAAAATACTGTGAAACAAATCCCACATGATTTACAATGGTTGCAATGATTGGCAAGACGAAGATTCAGTCTGTTGTTGTGGACGAAGAAAAATGTTCAAAAGAAATATGTCATCCATTGATCTTGGTGATGTGTGACGTCTTATTTTACCTCGCATCTAGTCGCAAGGAATATAAAAATTCCATCATTTCATTGTGTCCCTAAATCCTTGGCTCCTATATATTGAACATAATATATACTTAGCCTCATATCTGGGTACTAGAGCCTGATGCAGTCTAGATAGCTGTAACAAACATCAATATACGTTACTTGTATACAATATGAATTACACCTTAAACTCGTTTGTTTTCTAAATCTACGTTACAAAACAATACATTAATCATACCAACCTGGAAAATACTTAGCTTCGTATCTGGGTACTAGAGCCTGATGCAGTCTAGATAGCTGTAACAAACATCAATATACGTTACTTGTATACATTATAAATTACACCTTAAACTCGTTTGTTTTCTAAATCTACGTTACAAACTAATACGTTAATCATGCCAACGTGGAATATATCAGCCACTGTGGAGCCAGTTGTGCATGAAAACTGTAAACAACTAAAATCGACTTGATGCAGGGACTGTGGTGGCGAGGGAGTGGGGGCGAGCAGACTTGTGTTTTTCTAGATGAGAACACACAACTTGAAATGTTTGGGAACTCTCGTGAACATTTTCTAAATTGTCGTATCTTAAAAAAAGACCTTTGAAATCCCGAGAGGTTTTCCTTGAATTAATAAAATCGCCTAGTGTTATTTAGAATAAAGAATTGAATGCAAATAAAGTAGTTACATACGAGTATATCTCCAGAGTTTTAATCTGATTAGCCTCGCCTACTAGGAAACTGTATAAGCATAGTCCAATAAATACCTTAAAGAGTTAATAAAGAAATTCAATCCTATGACATCTTAATGGATTTATTTCTCAAAATCAAATCACTTACCCTGAAACGGTTTATAAAGTTTATGATAAAAGTCCAGGTATTTTTTCTATGAAAGTTTGGATTGCGAGACTGTTTTGCATATCACTTGGATTTTATATTATGCTGTAAAATTCACAGACTATAGATGTCTGAATTACTTTAGTATTTTCTGTATAGCCCCCCCCCCAAAAAAAAAAAAAACACGCGAGAAAATTAATCATACGATGCTCCTTTGTTAACTTTGATTTCAAATTGAAAAAGAATAAAAGTGTTTTTTCATGGTGCAATTAGTTAATAGTAATTATTGAGAGTGAAAATATATGTTAAACAAAATTGGATGCATGATATTAGTAAAATGAGAAATAATCACAAAATGTGTCTCGACTATCATGAACATTAGACTGTTTTGTAATGAATGTCCTTCTAAAAATCATATATAATGCGTGTTGATATTATTGGATGTAGAACGAAAAAAAAAATTATTTTCATATTACTCCAATAGCCTGTCACCATGAAGTTTTATTGACAAAAAAGAAAAGAAAAAAGGTGTATGAGAGATAGATAGATAGATAGAGAGATAGAGACAGAGAGAT
>NC_134796.1:8986030-8991030 GCF_046742065.1 Oratosquilla oratoria | reverse complement strand
CATAAGAACTCGACTGTTCAAAGACATCCTCCGAGCATCGCAACTCCCAGAAACAACAGATCCTCCCTACGGAATCCCAGCGCAGCCGACATAATCCCACCGAACATAATCCCACCAGACATAATCTCACCAATCAACAACAGACCCACCCCACGTAGCTCCATTGTGCGCCAACCTAGGTAGCAACTGTGACCTCTCCCAGTACCATGTATACACCATTGTCCGCCAACCTAGGTAGCAACTGTGACCTCTCCCAGTACCATGTATACACCAAATTTCTGTACTTAAATTGTTAGCCTCCTTTTATGTATTAGATACTTTTCTCGCCTGAAGATGGTTGAAAGCATCAACCGAAAGCTTGCATTATGTATTATTGTATAGTATTTTCTTAAAAATACAATATGGATCTCGGAAGCCTCGTTTTTGACCTCCCTTCTGATTACAAGAAGTCTATTCGGAAGATAGAGAAAACTACTAAGAAGTTAGTTGATACTGAATTTTCGCTGGTCTTTAACCAAACATGTTTAAAAGAGAACTTACTGCCTATTTATTCTAATATATATATATATATATATATATATATATATACACACACATATGTGTATATATATATATATGTATATATATGTGTGTGTGTAAATATATCTATATATCTATATCTATATCTATCTATCTATTTATCTATCTATCTATCTACTGTATATATATATATATATATATATGTATATATATATATATATATATATATATATATATATATATATGCAAAGTGACCACTTTAGAAAATAACCACACCGAGCAGAGCGCTTCTGTATATTACAGCCAGTGTAATTTACACTGGATGTAATATACGAAAGCGCTCTGCTCCGTTTATAGATTTTCTAAAGTGGTTACCTTGCATTTATAAAACACACGTTCCTGGTATTTTTATTGCATATATATATATATATATATATATATATATATATATATATATATATATATATATATATATATGTATATATATATATTTCTAGCTGATGCTAGGCAATTTTATTCAGCTGTGGGACAACCCTCTTCCTTCTTTTTAAAGCATATGTTGGAAATTTTCACTTACAAACATTTAAGGGCTTGGTACAATATTTCTGTTCCATTACTGAGGCGATTGATGACATCAGGCCAAGTTCCACAGTATATTGTTTCTTATAATGATTTTTTTCTGCACTGTAAGAAAGTTTAATTTCCATCATAAAGTTCCAAGTGATAACATCTTTCGTGGATCCAATACCATGTGTCAAGGCTTGAGAGTGAGGGAGAGAAAGAGAGAGAGAGAGAGAAAGAGAGAAAAAAAATGAATGTAAAATCGAAAGCATAAACAAGTGTGGGAGAGGAAGTGTGTCAGCAAAGATTCCACAGTTTTTGTTTTCAAGACAAGAGACAAAAGAACCACTGCCAGACTGAAGAAAAGATGATGCAAAAGTAGAATTTTAAAGCATATTGTGGACTCGAAATTAGAAGTCACAACCGGAATTAAGGAGAGCGAGTTTCTGACATATCCTGTTGATATACGGGTGTTTTGTCTTTCGAAAATAAGTTTGCGCTGGATAGATAAATAATAGATGATTCCCAGAACTTTGAAAAATATGACATTCAAAAAAGGAGAGGAGGAAAAAATAGAAATCCTCTTCATCTTCAAAAGAATATGAGGGGGTTGAACTCGCATTTTTCTTATTTATGTTTTAGATCGGGGAAAATGTCTTGGACGAATTCTTCCAACCCGAAGAGGATATCAACGTGGTGTGCTTTGCAAGAACGAGAGATTCCGGGCATGAAAAATCAATGTGGCGCTGCCTCAGAGCCTATCAATTGATAGGAACGAAGTATCCAAAGTGTTTGAAAAGGGGACGGGGTGTATTCATGCACCGTCCTGGCTCCTCACAAAACACGAGAAGCGAGGTTAGTCTGTACGGATTTTGGCGACGAAATTAGCACGTTTAAGGCTCTTGATGATGGTAATTCCACGTAATCTTATCTAACTTAAGGACACCTCTAGTCCTCACAGGAAGTTGAATATTCTAAAGATGAAGGAATGCAGAGACTGAATAAAAGAGAGTAAAGGAAACATTAAAGAGTGCTGTGTCTGTTTTCAAGACGATCAGCAATACGGATGAGGTGCCGAAAAGATCAATCTGAATCATTTGTCCGTTTGTTTATGAGAATAGACGATTTTATAAAGCTGAGCTGAGGATTCTGCATTAGGAAGGTTGATGAAAAAGAGAGAGAGAGAGAGAGAGAGAGAGAGAGAGAGAGAGAGAGAGAGAGAGAGAGAGAGAGAGAGAGAGAGAGAGAGAGAGAGAGAGAGAGAGAGAGAGAGAGAGAGAGAGAGAGAGAGAGAGAGAGAGAGAATTAGAAACAGACATAAATCCAAAATCTTGCTGACTGCGTTTCTACATAGTTTTAACTTCTTCGCGAATGTCGTTCCCAAAGCTGAATAGAATCACCCGGCTTTTCTTACAAAATAGATATGTAGAGGGGCGTTGGGGGCCATCATTGACACGAAGGATTACAAAGGATTACAAAGGCGGAGCATGCAGACAGGAGACCTTTTGGTCCATATCTAGGTCGTATGTGAAAAAATCATAATAATGATAAATAAATAAACGAATAAATAAAAAATATAATAATGTAAATAATAAATGGAATACATGAATAAATGCATAGGTATAGTTAAATAATAAACAAATAGGTAAATAGTGAATGATGATAAATTGACAAATACATACATACATATACCAAGGCTTTTTCCCCTTTACAAAAGATGTAGTCAAAAAGGAAAAGCATAAAATCATTCCCACCCATTCCATCCCTAAATACACTCCACACCCCTGCACCTTGTCCACTGCCCTGGGTCAGAAGCAGTGTCACAAGATACAACACATCCACAGCAAGGCCGCTTCATTTGCAAAACAAATCACTAAGCACACGTGACAACAATACTTGCAGAAACCACTTGGAAAATAAAAGAAATGAATACCGAACGTTTTCGTCTATTTAAGACATCATCAGGGAGTGAATGGGGGAAGGTTTAGTGAATATTTGCATATATCTAATTCAGTACTCCACTGTTGCGACCATTATGCCTGATCAATCCTTTGTCAGATCACAGCACATGAATGGCGAGGATTTGCCCGACGATCCACCTGTCACATCGTATTCCATTCTTGACAGACAAAATCCTTCCGATCGTTGTTCTCTGATGTAAGCATCCTCAATTTTTTTTTTCTAATTTCCTTCTCCAATCTCTTGTGCAAAATCTTAGCTTTGTTTCAGGGGGGTGGCAGGTGCTCCATCTCATTCATATTTTACACCATGAGCATTAA
The DNA here is from genome assembly GCF_046742065.1 of Oratosquilla oratoria. Taxonomy (NCBI): domain Eukaryota; kingdom Metazoa; phylum Arthropoda; class Malacostraca; order Stomatopoda; family Squillidae; genus Oratosquilla; species Oratosquilla oratoria. Next base: position 8,987,671 of record NC_134796.1, on the reverse strand, counting down.
GGTGTTGTGGATTTTCAGGTTATCTCTATGTTCAACTAACATCTTCTTGAAGACCCGACCTACTCGCCTTTAAGATGTGGAGGGGGATTAGATGAATAACAGTGAGACCACTAACAGCATTTTTACTGGTACTTACAACCATCTTCCCTATTCTATTGGTAGAGACTATGAATATTTTCTAACCACCTTTGAGTTTGTCAATATCCTCTGTGTTTACGATGTAATTTCTCCAACTGGACACATAATCTATAAATTCTCTTATTTTACCTTTCGTCTTACAGAGAAAACCACTAGGACACTTCAGCTCCTTAAAGACATTTGTTATATAGGAAATTTCGTTCTCTAAGTATTTCTCACTGCAGATCTGAAAAGCATTAGGAAACCTATGAAAACTCTTGTCTTTACTCTTTTTGTTCTGCTATGTTCGTTGGTTTCCTCAACGACGAGATAAATTTTCTTTGGTTTTGCATCACCAAGTCTTACAGAAAGGGGAGTTTACCATTGGGACCAGACAAAACTAAAATAAATTCCGGGTACGTTTGAGTCCACTTCCAAGAGTAAATTAACTTTTTTGACGTCTTACTGATGCAGAAAGAAAGCTCACCAAATCCGTGTGCACTTATCCTACCAACCCGGCCTTGTCTCAGTGACACGAGTGAACGCCCCTATCGGAATAAAGATTCTACCCCTGGGGCCTAGTCAGAAGAGCTCTCCCACATTGTAGCAGTCGGTACGGCGCTTATAAAGAAACTGAAAGAGTCACGCAAGTTTTGGTCAATAACGGGTATTCCAGCCAGGAAATCACCGGGGTTGTAAAGAACTGATGAACAAGTAATATAAACAAACACAAAATAGACCTCCAATAAAGAAACTGAAAGAACCACGCAAATTCTGGTCAATAATGGGTTGTATCGGGGTGGCTAATGAGTGCGCAATTTTAAAGATTTAAAGTTTATATTTGAATACACAAAAAAATAAATAAATAAATAAATAAATAAAAAGAAATAAAAAAATGACACAATCACAAATGCGTACACCCTCAGCAAGGCCGTCTTCGATACTAACGCCACGCTCCAATTCGCGCCAAAACAAAGGCGCGCATCGCATCTGCGATATACAACACAACCAAATCTTATGATATAAATACATAATAACATAATATAAATAATACAATAAATAACAAAACAACAAAATACAATTCTACACCACACCAACACAAGGTACCCCAATCAAGAATGGGTACCCCAGTCAAGTTCTGGTCAATAATGGGTAATCCAGCCAGGAAATCACCGGGGTTGTAAAGAACTGATAAACAAATGATACAAACAAACACAAAATAGACCTCCAATAGAGAAACTAAAAGAGCCACGCAAGTTCTGGTCAATAATGGGTACCCCAATCAAGAAATCACCAAGATGGTAAAGAACCAAATAAATAAGTGATATAACCAAACACAAGACACATCCCATGCATAGAGGTAAATTATGAAACGTATGACCACAAAATATAAAACCGAAAAGTGGATCATTAGACAAATCATAAAAGGTCGTGTACAGCATGTTAATTCACGAAGTAGCGTGGATTTTATTATTCATCATAAGTAAGAAAACTTCCAAATTTATTAGAGAACATATAAACAAG
>NC_134796.1:8976030-8981030 GCF_046742065.1 Oratosquilla oratoria | reverse complement strand
TCCATAAGGTATTGAATTAAAGGCCTCCTGTAGATCAATGAAGGAGATATATATATACTTTACAAATGGATGTACACGCGTATGTGTGTGAATATGTGTACAGGTAGGTGGATGCTTTTTTTGTGGGTGGGTTTGGTTGTATGCGTTTTCCTATCTGTAATTTTGGTTTTGTTTGTCTACAGTCCGTGGCCTGCCACGAAGTCTGCGTGTCTGCGTGCAGGAAGGGTAAGCCCAGAGAGGTGGAGAAGGGGAGGGAGAGAGAGAATAGGGTAAGGGGGGGGATGGATGAGTGTGGTGGCGGGTGAGGGAGTGAGGGGAATCAGGAAGGCCGTGAGGTAGAGAGGGGAATTGCTTCGGAGAGGGGAATTGAGAGTTAGGGGAGGAAATCGTACACGAGAGGAGGGGAGAGGGAGAGGGAGCGAGAGAGAGAGATGAAACTGAGGGACACTGGTCTTGTGTTAGTTGTCTTGAAAATTACATTTTCGATCAGAATCGTCTTCTTTAGCATGAGGATGGTTTATGATCTTAGAGAACAGTGGGAAATAGACATAAATTGTATTGATTTGTTTCACCATAATTTTCATAAATCAATTGGGGCCACAGTGACGGAAAAGGGAATTTGGCATCACAGGAAGGTGTATGTTTATCATTGTAATGATTTTGATATCAAAATGTATACCTCTTTCTTTTTCAGTGAGGATATCATCTTGCCCATGTCTAGTTTAGATTTTCTCTTAATTTAAAATTTACTGAAAAAAAATCCAGTAGACTTGTATATTGAATTAGATCAACAGGACATCCTTATTTCTCTGAAAATTATTTTAATCACTTTCCGGAGCCCCGTAAACAAAAATGTCAATTACGAGTGATATATGATTTTTCAATAAACATCTTCAGCTATTTTTCTTGTTGTGTAGTTATTTATAGCAACGTAGTGTATGTACTGGTGCATATCATTTATTTCTATTTTTCAGATGTACAGTATCTGGATGATGGATGTGAGTATGCCTCATCATGTCACATAATTTAGTAAATGTGGCCTATTACCCTTTCAGCTACACGATCTCTGGGTAATACATATATGTGCGTCGTGATACTATGTCTATTTTCTGCTTGTTATTGTACGTTTGATCAAACTGACCTCAGTAAAGACACGAAACATTACAAGCATTATGATAAATGTCAGAAGAGCCTGACAGATGCTCAAGGGTATTCAGAATCATAAGAGGTTTTTTGCAATTTCTTCATGAAGGAGAATGGTCGGCTCATTACATATGACGTCTCGTTCGTTATGTCCGACGACCCGGTGAAGCCTATCATTAAAATCAGGAATGCTGGTTCTAAACGGTATAAGACATTTGTAGCTGAATGCATCACTTCCCGAGCACTATCTTGAACATCGCCTTTCTGCCTCAATAAACTGCCTCATTTCTCCAATTAGTTCAAGTCATTTCACCACAAAATTGATATTTGTGCACTCAAAGAATAGTTTAAAATTTATCGAGATGCTCCTTGCTGTGATTTTAGAGTGAGGCATCACTAAGGAGGTCTTCTTGTATGAAAATAATGTGCAATGCTTAATAAGTGTTTGAATAGTAGTGTTATAATGACGTATGTCTTAAAGTTTCCCTGTGTAATAGAAAGTGTGTTTGTTTTTAGTATCTTATACGTAATAGGTGATCCCTGACCACTAGTCTAAATCTATCACTTTTACTAAATACATCATCGCCCCACCAGGATTATTAGAATGCCATAACTACTGCAGAAGTTATGACCAGTTTTTCTGCCAACTTCGTCCCCCTTATTTATGCAAATAAGGATGAAACAAAGCCGACTCGACGTGTCTATTTTTCAAATGTATTCTATGACTATTAACTGCCAGAATAAGATTTTCTACTTAAAATCAAGAATATAAGAACATGAGAATGAGGGAGACTGCAAAAGACTATAAGGCCTACACTAGACAGTTCTATGTCCATTGCAACCTATCATCCCTATTCATGAAGCTGTCGAGCGTTTTCTCAAAACAACCGATAGTTTCAGCGCTCACTACATGGTTATTAAGTCTATTCCATTCGTTGACCACTTTATTGGTAAACCAGTTCTTACGTATTTCCTTCTTAAATCTAAAATTGTCCAATTTAACTCCATTACTGCGAGTCCTGCCCTGTTGTCTTATTATGGTGACCTTGTTTGCGTCACCCTTGTTAAAACTTTTGATCCACTTGAACACCTCTATTAGATCACCCCGCACTCTGCGTCTTTCCAGAGAAGGTAAGTTAAGGTGCTTAAGCCTGTCTTCGTAAGGTAAATTTCTGAGCCCGTGTATCATTTTGTTCATTCTCCTCTGTACTGCTTCTCGTGATTTTATATCCATTCTATAGGATGGAGGCCAAAACGGTACTGCATAGTCAAGGGTGGGTCTAACTAAAGCAAGGTAGAGTTTGATAAGTACCTCTGCACTTTTATTCGTAACCATCCTAGCATTGAAACCTAATGCTCTGTTAGCTCTATTCCTGGTGTTAATACACTGTTTCCATGATTTAAGGTTAGAAGTCATTAGAACTCCGAAGTCTCTCTCGCATACCGTTTTCTCTCAGAAAGTGTTATCAAAGCTATATCTGTTTTCTGAGTTGTGTAAAACTACGTTTAACATGTTATACTTTAAGATATTGAAGTCCATTTGTCATGTCACCGACCATGTGAACAATATGTTAAGATCCTCCTGCAGAATCTCGGCGTCTTCTCCTGACCTAGTTAGGCGTCCTATTTTAGTATCGTCCACAAACTTACCAAACTTGCTAACACCACTATTAATCCCATTGTCCAAGTCCTTTATATACATAATGAACAACAAGGGACCCAAAACCGAGCCCTGGGTAACTCCATTAGAAGCACTCCCCCATTTGGATTTTAAATCGTTTATGGTGACCCACTGTTTTTTGTCACTGATCTATGCTCTAATCTATTAAAACACTTTTCCTCCTATGCCATGGTCTTTGACTTCATTTTGTAGTTTCTGGTGGGGCACCTTGTCGAATGCTTTGCTAGAGTCAAGGTAAATAACAATGTAACTATCATTGTTATCTGACTCCTTGAAGACGTTAGTGTGGAAAGATAGAGGATTAATTTCACATGACTTGCCCTTGGAGAACCCATGCTGCGAGTTACGAGTCAAATTATGTCTCTCGATGTGATCTCTGATTCTATTAGCAATTATTAATTCAAGCATTTTACCTATAATTGGTGTCAAACTGATAGGCCTGTAGTTGTATATAGACGATTTATCCCCCCTTTTTGAAAACAGGAACAACGTTTGCCTGCACCCAAGCATTAGGCACAAAACCAGTGTCTACCGACTTATCAAATATTTCTGTTAACTGGTCACAGATTTCAAATTTGCACTCTTTAAGCACTTTCGAAATTTTTTCGTCTTGATCCAGAGATTTTGTAGCTTTAAGTGTTTCAGTCTATTTGACTAATTCTACCTGCATGATACTGATGTTGGTCTACTTTATTTATCCCCATTGAAAATTGGATCGCAGTCAGGTACCATATCTAACCTCTCCTTTGTAAATACCGTGAGAAAATACTTGTTAAAAGCCTCGCTCATTTTTTTACTCCTAATCTATCATGACATCCCCGTTGTTTTTAATCGGGCCTATCTCTTCTTTAGTTTTTATTCTGTTGAGGCGAAAAAAACCCTTTGAGTTGGATCTCGCTTGTCTGGCAACCTTAATTTCGTAGTTACATTTCGCTGTGGGTATGTTCTTTTTTACCAGTCTTACGTTCCATTTTGAGGGTATAGTAAGCCGACAAGAGATAATGTTCTCTATTGGGAATCTCTATATTTCAGAAATCCACAATATTAAGAGAAAAAGCGTCTCTCAGAGATATAGCAATAATACTAGAAAGGATTTATGGCTGCCGAGGATTTCTAGATTTAGGAAACTTTATTGTGAAGATTTTCTTTATTTATTTTTCCAATTCTTAATAGAAACTATCTACATGTACTGTTTATAAGATGTATATAGTATATTGGCATCATATTACCCAATCAGTCAAGACTCCGTCCCTTGTTTACGACATAGAACCAGAAACTGCCGTGATTTGCCACCTCAATTTTCGTAACCAGGTACACCGACACCTGGTTCTTTGTCACCATGAAGGGGGGTGGATGGGCAGAGTTTTGGGTTAAATATTAATGTTTAGGTATATTTATCAGCCCTCTCGAAAGGGAGGAGGGTGTAGGTGAGGGTTCCGGGTTCCGGGGTCCAAACGCCTCCACAGGGCTGGGTGTTCCCATTCTTGTCCAACATCAGTCATTTTCTGGCTGCACCGGCCACCTGACGTGGCCGGCAAAGCAAAGGGCAAAAGTTCGGACAAGTCAATGAATAGATAACTCTTCAAACATCTACGCCGACGTTATCTTTTCTTTCACGAACGGGGGTTAGGAAAGAAAACTGAAATGTCATGAGGAGGCGTACGAAAGGCTGAGACAGAAGGAATACACGGGTCAGGCGATGGTTGTATCTTTGTGACGTCATGTTACCAGTTTTTCCCCTCGATGTGAATCGACAATTGTTGTTGTTTAGACTTTTGGTCATAGTGCCTGGACCCGGTCTCGGCAACCGCTTGGGTCATTCCTCGGATCACGTGATTACAGAGGAGTTGGAGGTTCGCCAGATAAGCAGATGTCATTCTATTTGCAGTTAATAACAGTGATATGATAAATTCAGAAAGCACGAGGGAACATTTGGTATAGGAGAGAAATGCAGATCTTCTGCCGCGGTGGAGGAGAAAAGAAGAGAAGGGAAGGGTGGAGAGGAAAAGGATAAAGAAAGGAAAGGAAGAAGAGGAAAGAGGAAAGAAGGGAAGAGAAAGATAAAAGAAGAGAGCGGGAGAGAAGAAAATGAAAGAGAAGAGAAAGAGAAGAGATGAGGAGAGAAGAGAAGGAAAGAGAAGAGAGAAGAGGAGAGGAGAGAAGGAAAGAAAAGAGA
>NC_134796.1:8963530-8971030 GCF_046742065.1 Oratosquilla oratoria | reverse complement strand
AGTTTCTTTCCATTTTATTTGTTTATCTCTTTTTTTTTTTGGTCTCGTTCCAGTAAGTCTTTCGTGTCATTTATGTCCTCTCTTTTCATACTTTTGAATACTGCTGTTACATGATCTTTCTCTCTCTCTCTCTTTTTTTTTTCTTCTAATCTTGGAAGTGAGGTCGCATCCTTGGTGGATTAATCAAACACTTTTCTTTGTCTATTGGTGTTCGATACATTCAGCAGACCTCCCTCGATCTCACCTACTGACTGCCGGCCCACTCGTTCGCTTCTGCTTTGTACTAGTTGAATTGCTGACAAAGCATTATTTGATGGGGGATTGGCAGCCTCACAATCATTCATAATTAAATCTAGTGTCGTTAAAGTTAATCATTTACATATGGTATCATATTTTCATTATAAAGATGTTTAGTAGTTTCTTGTGATTTAATCATTATCCGTATTAATAAGACTACGGAGTATTGCATGTATGTAAGAAAAGGTGCTTGGAATCAGAGCATTTTACGGTTTGGTCACGTGAAGGAAGAACTTAGCGACGTGTGTATATGTATGTTCATATGTGTGTTGCGATGTAGTTTTCCATGGGCGATGTTGCAATATGTGAGGATATAGGTAACGATTACATAATATCTCCCTCCCGGCAAGAGGTGACTCCTATTACCTGGAATGAAGAACGGCGAAGGGGATGTTAAGGATACGTACATACCGTACATATGTATATTGGGAGTATGACGCGATACCTGTTGTGAACCTTAGTTGGAGTTGAGAGGGGGTTAAATTATCATAATTTGTTGGGTGTGGTCAAAGAGGGTAAGTGTCACCTAATTGTGCACATAATGACTGTTAAAGTATATCTATCTTTGTGTCTGTGTCTATTAGGAATGTACATAGGTCGTTTCCTATTGTGCCCCGGAAGCATAGGGCTTCTGGTTCACCTATAGACAATGTTACGGGGTTCTCCTGTGGGAGGCTTGTATGCATTCTCCCGACTGTCTATTTTGTGTGTGTGTGTTACGTGTGGTTGTTTGATCGTTGGTTCTTGTTGAAAGTTGAGGAGTGTTCCAGATGGGGGCGGGGGGTTGTGGTCGCGGTGTGGGATATGGTGGGTTTTGAGCACATCGCTCATTGCCTGAGTGGAAGAATGTATTATGGACCAAGTACTGTCTGTTTTGGTTGTGATGGGTAGACCTGGAGGTAGATTGGGGGTTCTGTTGGTGGCAGTCTCTATCTGAATGGTTATAAGAGTTATTTAGAGTAAAGTATGACTTTGGTTGACTGATGACCTTTGAGGGTCTCGTTTGGTTATTACAGATGCTAGCTGAGTGGTTGTAGGAATTGTTTGATGTATAGAATGTTGTATGTGGGGGGATCCTGTTTGATCGTTGGGCCCTGCAGTCAGCATCTGAATGTGATGTTGTATTGTGAATGGAACACATTGTATTTTGTCTTGGGCGTTGTCTGCACTCCCGTGTATTGTGGGAATTGGATTTGTGGAAATCGCACCAGGTGATGCCAAGGTGGTTATTAATAGTGCTTTTGTGTTACGGGGGTTAGAGTGGGCAGGTCTGTTGTTTATAGAAGGTATTGCATTTATTCTTGCTGGTTAGACTTTGCTAAATCTATCAATCCCACCTTTGTCTGTTATGTCAAGGATGTATTTGGATGGGGAGGTGTCGTTTATGTCATGTCAACTCGTTGGGCCTCTCTCTCATACTTTAAGGGTAGGGCCATGAAAAAATTGGTGAGCTCAAAGATGTTTGCTACGTCTTCTCCCTTGACATAGTTTACACCGTGGTTAATTTGTAAGACCCATTAGGAGGGACTATTAAGTGAAGCTCTGATTGTTTTTCAGATTTCTGCTACTTGTGCCACAATGGAGTGGGAGGAGAAGGGGTTGCGCATGAGCTCCAGGGATTTCATTAGGAAATGAAAATTATTCTGAGGCCTACCACTAAACATTTTCTTAAGTTCTGAACAATATTCTGTAAATGAGAGACCAGATTCTAGTTTTGATTTTGAGAGACGTGCAAGTTGTTTAAACTCATCTTTAGGATCAAAGTGATTATTAATGATGGTTATTTTGTGGTTGTCCTGGATTATTCTATTGTTAGCGAAGTGGACTTTGCATGCTGCGATGTAGTTTGTGATGATAATACCACTTGTTTTAGAAAAGGGGGTGATATCAGGAATTGTGGTTGAGAGGGTATAATAGTTGTGGACTAGTGTAGGGGTGTTTGGGGGGGTGTTTGGTCTTGGAGAACAAGTGGGTGACTGGGGAGTGGTTGGCTAGTGGTCTGGGTTGTAGTTGGGTTCACCTGGTTTTGGTTTGCAGTTTGAGCGGTACTGATAGTTTGGAGGGTGTCAGGGGGTTGAGTTACGCCGTCCCGTGATCCACTTGTTTTATTGGTGTTTATAAAGCCATGATCAACTGATACGGCTAGGTTCCTAACAGCAGAACAGGATCGGGTATCATGCGATTTTTTTTTAAATAAAATATACGTACAAATATCAATATATGTTACTATATTACAAAAAAAAAAAAAATGCATTACTTGGTCATAGTGTTCGGAGCAGTGTCTCCTATAGGGCTAAAGGGGTAGACTGTTGATGGCTGATGGTTGGGTCTGCCTAAAATATTCTTATATAATTAGGAGGCAAGTCATTAAATTGTTTTTATAAATAGAGATGTATATATATGTATATATATGTATATATATATATATATATGTATACATATATATATGTATATGTATATATATACATATATATATATATGTGTGTATGTGTGTGTATATGGAATTGGATTTAACCTATTAATGTACGAAAGAGAAAAAATGTATATATATATGTATGTATATATATATATATATATATACAGTATATATGTATGTATATATGTGTATATATATATGTATATGTATATATGTATATATATATATATGTATATATATATATATATACATATATGGAATTGGATTTAGTCTATTAATGTATGAAAGAGAAAAAATGTATATATATATATATATATATACATATATGTATACATGTATATGTGTATATATATATATATACATATATATATATATATATATATAAAAATGAATATGAGTTTGTTGGGGGGTGGGAATCCGTGTGAGCGGAGATTCGCTGTTTTATTTTATTTTTAAATGTTTACTTTATTTTATTTTTTTCTTATTTTTTTATATTTTTTTACTTGGGGGGCGAGAAGAATGGTAGGTATCTCGCGGGACTCGTAGGACTAATGGAGAATGCCGTAGAAGGCTGGGTGACTACCTTGTCACGTTAGCTGAGGGACCACAGGGGTCGTAGAAGCAGGGTGAGGTGAAGATGGCTGCCAGGCGATGCGTCGGCTAGGCAGGTGACCCTGTGCCGATGCAAATCCACAGCCAGGATTTGTTTGAAGATCATTTGATCCGGCACCACCGCGGTTTTCTTCTTTGAGAGGGGTAGTGGAGGCGATTGGATACACAGCGTGTGTTGTGGCCCATTAAATGGTAACACCTGTGGAATGATAATTTATGTTGGAAGTAGTGCTTGTCTTTGTTTCACAAGGCTGATTAGAATCGTTCACCGTCAATTTCACACACCGGGATTAAAAAAAGTTCGTAGTAGCGAGGTTGATATTGACACTTCGCGGAAGTTCTGGTGACGTGGTTGATTTGAACGAACTGTTACACTCGGTCGCACGAAATGTTTATTTTTTGTTCTTTATCCGCACAATGCATTTGAGTGAACCAACTAAACCAGTAAGTGATTTCGGTATTTTTGTATGGGGTAGAATATAAGAAGTCACTTGTTCCATCAACACAAAGATTACAAAGGATTACAAAGGCGGAGCATACAGACAGGAGACCTTTTGGTTCATATCTAGGTCTGATGCGAAAAAATCATAATAATGATAAATGAATAAATGAATAAATAAAAACTGTAATAATGTAAATAATAAATAAAATACACAAATAAATGCATATGTATAGTTAAGTAATAAACAAACAAGTAAATAGTAAATAATAATAAATTGACATATAACTAATAATTAATAAATGAGAATCAAGCAAATAATAACAAAAGAAACGGACAAATGATAACAAAATAAACAAATAATATGAAATAAATGATAGCCATTACACCATCTTGCTTAGGTGTTTATCTAAATGATTCTTAAAGCTTTGAACTGAACTACACTGCACTGCCTCTGTAGGAAGTTTATTCCATTCATTAACCACACAGTTGGCGAAGTTGTTTCTAACCACTTTCAAATTAAATCTATTTCCGGACAGTTTGAGACCATTATTTCTTGTCTGATTCTCATTCATTGTGAAAATTTTGTCACTTTTGATGTTGTCAATTCCCTTTAGAATCTTAAAGACCTGTATCAAGTCACCTCTGATTCTACGCTTTTTTAGTCAATTTTCGTATTATTTATTTTTGATATTTGGAATCATTTTTGTGGCTCGCTGTTGTACTTTTTCCTATTTGTCAATGTCTTTAATGAGATTCGGTGACCATACGGGAACAGCAAATTCCAAATGTGGACGAACAAAGATTTATATAGCTTGTTAATGAGTGATGGACTTTTGAAATCAAAAGATCGGGCTATCAGTCCTAGAATCTCATTTGCTTTCTCAGAGGCTGAAATACACTGCTTGGATGATTTGAGATCGTTACTGATAATTACACCGATATTCTTTTCACTATTGTGGTAACCAACCACATCAATTTAGGTGAAGGATTAATGAAAGCTTAAATCTCTTCACTATCCACTTTTGTTAACGAATTTCCAAATAATTTGTAATCGTACTTACTGTTATTTTTACCTATGTGCACTACGTTGCATTTACTTGTGTTAAATTTCATTAGCCACTTTTCAGACCATTGCTGTAATTTATTTAAATCTTCTTGAATAGATAAATGGTTTAAGAGATCATTTGCGATTCCGCGCAGTTTTGTATCATCAGCAAATTTGGAGACAATAGATTTTAATCCGTGGTCTATATCATTTATATATACTATAAATAGAATTGGCCTAAGAACGGAACCTTGAGAAACTCCACTCGTAACATATTTCCATCTAGAAGTTTTCCCATTTAATACAACTTTCTATTTTCGACCATTCAACCAATTACTAGTCCAAGTTAATGGGCTACCATTTTGTGTGAAGCTAATTTAGTAAGTGGCCTTTCGTGGAGGACTGTATCAAAAGCTTTTTCAAAGTCTAGATATATTAAATCTATATTTTTTCTTTTGTCATAATTCGTGATAACTGTTGTAGAGTACGAGTAAGTTAGTCATACAAGAACGTTTCCGTTTGAAACCATGCTGGCTATCATTTATCAAACAGTTACTTTCTAAATGATGTTCGATAGCATCTCTGATGATAGTTTCTATAATTTTTCCTACGATTGAAGTCAAACTTATAGGCCTGTAGTTATTTGGTTTCTTTTTGTCACCCTTTTTTAATATGGAAGTAACGTTAGCTAGCTTCCATTCTCTTGGGACATTTCCGGATATGATGGATTTCTTGAAAATAATTTCTAATGGAACAACAATCTCATTTTTCAATTCCTCTAAGATTCTTGGATGCCACCCGCCAGGCCCTGGTGTTTGATTAACTTTGAGTTTCTCTATCGACCTTTTAATTTTTTCTTTTGTTATAGTTACCGTAGTGAGTAGGTTTACCCTAGACTTTTCATAGGTTTCAGTTTGGAGTTCACTTTCAGGTGTTTTGTTTACGAATACTGAGCTAAGATAATTGTTTGGAATATCACATATTACTTCATTTGAATGCTCAAGTTGACCGTCAGCAGATAATAGTGGACCAATGTGATTCCTAACAACCTTTTTATCTCTAATGTAACTATAGAATTCTTTGGGATTCTCTTTGGATTTATCAGCGATATTCATTTCGTATTGTCGTTTTCGTTTTTTTATTGTCTTTTTTAAATCTCTCTGTATTAATACATAACTTTGATAGTCATTAGATGCACCCGAGCACTTATATTTCTTGTAAGCCTGTCTCTTTTTAGCAATACTTTTTTCAGTTTCTTTGTCAAGCCATTTTGGGCGAGCCTGATTTGGGGGACGTCTGTCCTTAAAATAAATGTAAGTATAAATTATCTTAGTAAGCGTATTTTGAAATATTTCCCACATCTGATCTACAGGTCTTTCGCTTAATTTTGCCTCCCAATCTGTAAGCTGAAGCTCCTGACGTAGTCCTATGAACTGAGCTTTACTGAAATCGGGTATTTTAGAAACACAAGTATCTATTCTAATTTTTTTTAGTAGTTTGAATCTAACTAAGTTGTGATCGCTATTTGCAACAGTTTCACCGACTTCTACATCGGTTATCATGCTTTCGCGGCTAGTGATCAATAGATCGAGTAAGTTTCCATGTCTTGTGGGCTCTTTTATATGCTGAACTAAGTAATTGTCACCGAGAAAATCAATCAAGCGACTACCTATATGGCCATGTTCAAGGGTCATCCAATCAATGCCAGTAAAATTGAAATCAACCGTTATCAATAAGTCACGTTTAAAGAAACTAGACAGTTCTAGAAAAAAATTGTTGTCTGTTAATGATAATGTCTTTGGCCTACATGCTACACCTACATTCATCTTTTGTTCATTTGTTTGGATTACTTCTACCTACAAACTATCATATGAGCCACCAGTGAAGTCGTGTCGTTGGTGGATTAACCAAACACTAGCCACTTTTCTTTGTCTATTGGTGTTCGATATATTCAGTAGACCTCCTTTGGTCTATTTCCACCTACTGATTACCGGCCCCCTCGTTTGCTTCTGCTTCGTACTAGTTGAATTGCTGACAAAACATTATTTGTTGGGGGGTTAGCAGCCTCACAATTACTCATAATTAAATCTAGTGACATTGAAGTTGATAATTCATATATGGTATCATATTTCCATTATAAAGGTGTATAGTTGTTTCTTGTGGTTTAATTATTATTCGTATTAATCTAACTACGGAGTACTGCGTGTATGCAGGAAAATATGTTGTTAGGAATCAGAGTATTTCACGGTTTGGTCACGTGAAGGAAAAGTTTAGGGGCGTGTGTGTATGTATGTTCGTATGCGCTTTGCGATGTAGTTTTCCATGGGCGATGTTGCAATGTGTGAGGTTATAGGTAGTGGTTACAGGAAGTACCATTTAATTCTTTTTTTTTTTTTTTTTTGGTGTCCTGCCATCTTGGCTGGGGATGATTGTGGTTGATGTTTTTTATTTATTTATTTATTTATTTTTTTATTTATTTATTTATCTATTTGTGGTGGAGTATCATGTTCTCGATTATAAATTTTTTAATCTCTTTGTCCATTTGATGAAATGCCACTCTTATATTCACCAGTAATTCATAAATCACTCCTGTAATCTTCTTGACTTGCTTCCCCAGTGACAATTCTTCACTCATCAATAGTCCTAGATCCTGTTCCCCTTAATTTGTGTGTAAGTACATATATATGT
>NC_134796.1:8958530-8961030 GCF_046742065.1 Oratosquilla oratoria | reverse complement strand
AAAGGTCCACTAGAAGACTTTGTCATAACGTTTTATAGTCTTGAACAGAAAATAGAAATAATTTCTCGTTGTGGTGGATTGGATTCGATCTCGTTCTGTACTCCTCGAACTTGACCATAACAGCTATTGCTGACTCATTTTTGCTCATGCATTCCGTGGAGATAGGGAAAAGATGACGGCTTTATTTTTTACTGAAAGAGCCTCTAGAATTGTTACATCCAACAGAACGGCTGTCTGGTTCTGCCCTGCAAATTTGAATAATGATGGGCACTTCATTGGTGTGGGACATTTAATTGGTGGTGGATGCTAGATGGTGTATTTCTTTTCACGGTGGTACAGCTTGAGAAATAGTGGAGTTCTCAGAAAGCAGATAAGCTCGGATGTTGGGCCTCTTCCAGGCAAAACCTGGAATGAGTTCTGCAAAAGAAAGGCAAGTCGTGTCAGGATGAAATGGAGATCGGTCTCACGAAAAAAGAAGAAGAAAAAAAGGCAGGTAGGTAGGTAGGTCCGCCAGCAGACAGGATGGCATAGTTTAACAGGCAGGCAGGCAAGACAGGTAGGCAAGGCAAGTAGGGCAGGGTAGGTAGGCAGGCAAGGCAGGAAGGCAAGGCAAGTAGGCAGGACAGGTGTGCAGGCAAGGCAGGTAGGCAAGGCAAGTAGGCAGGGGAAGTAGGCAGGGCAGGCAGGCAAGGCAAGTAGGCAGGGCATGTAGGCAGGCAAGGCAGGTAGGCAAGGCAAGTAGGCAGGGCAGGTAGGCAGGCAAGGCAGGTAGGCAAGGCAAGTAGGCAGGGCATGTAGGCAGGCAAGGCAGGTAGGCAAGACAAGTAGGCAGGGCAGGTAGGCAGGCAAGGCAGGCAGGCAAGGCAGGTAGGCAAGGAAAGTAGGCAGGGTAGGTAGGCAGGCAAGGCAGGTAGGCAAGGCAAGTAGGCAGGGCAGGTAGGCAGGCAAGGCAGGTAGGCAAGGCAAGTAGGCAGGGCAGGCAGGCAGAACAGGCAGGCAGGTAGGCAGAACAGGCAGGCCCGTGTGCAGACAGGGTGGAAGAGTTGCAACGATTGAATAATTTGAAGAGGGAACGGAGGGGCCGAAAATGGGAGGTCTTCAAGAAAATTGGAGAGGAATCGACCAAGGTTACTCGTTCTTTATGGCATCAAAAAAGTTGAGAACTCTGAGCACAAACGCGGTAGACGATATGAGTCGGGGGACGGAAAAAAAAAGGGCATAGTCATCTGTCTGAACGAGGAGAATGTCCCTTAATCCTACTCCCCCTCAATAGAGAGAGAGAGAGAGAGAGAGAGAGAGAGAGAGAGAGAGAGAGAGAGAGAGAGAGAGAGAGAGAGAGAGAGAGAGAGAGAGAGATAGATAGATAGATAGACAGATAGATAGATAGATAGATAGATAGATAGAGAGAGAGAGAGAGAGAGAGAGAGAGAGAGCGTATAAAGAAGAAAACCAAGAAATGCGTGGAAATGGGAAATAGGTGAATGACAGCTTGGGAAAAAGAATCGTCAAAGATTATAGGAATATGATATTGCATCGAGTTGGGGATTAGATAGACTCAGCTGGAGAAAAAGTGAAACAATGAGACGAGGATGAAGACCAGATGGTGACGAAGCGTTTTGGGAAAAGGAAAGTAAATAGGAAACGTTTTCTGCGTGAAATTCAATCAGTTTCATATTTGATCGAATTCTTTTATTTCAGATAAAGCGATGCTTGTTTATTCTTTGTTACTGTGGATTACTTTCGATGTTTTTTTCATGTTTTTTTATTGGGTGTTAACATCGGGAACTCTTTGTAGAATATCAGTGAGCCTTTCTAGGAAAAATCTTATCAAGTAGTTTATTGTAGCAAAAATAGGTTGATTCTCTACGACATGCAATTAAACAAATAATTTTCTGGAAAACCTAAAATACAAGAACCTTGTTTTAATAAGAAATACAAAAGCGTTTGGCAGCCAGGCAGAGCTTCCCCTTTGTCTTTATTGGAGTTATGAGTTCAAAAAAACGAAGTATATTTGTCCAGGTGTGCCGGTAATTTCTGCGCTGAATTAGGCATAGGCCAGGAGCTGGGACGGGGAAACTGCGAGGGAGGAACGTGGAGAGGTATGGAAAAGACAAAGAACGCCCCCCAGGGTGTCTTCCTTGTTTTCTGTAGATGGCTTCACGGACGGCAAAATTCTAATTAGAGATGAGGTTGGGTGGGAGGATGGGAGGGAGGTGCCAGGTCTCGAGGGAAGGTGGATCAGAAGTTTAGTTTGAGCATGCATTGTGTACACCTTACCAAAGAGTAGGTTACTGCAGGGCAAAGTGAGGTGCCAGGTCTCGGGGGAAGGTGGATCAGGGGTTCAATTTGAGTATGCATTGTGTACACCTTACCGAAGAGTAGGTTACTGCAGGGCAAAGTGAGGTGCCAGGTCTCGGGGGAAGGTGGATCAGGGGTTCAATTTGAGCATGCGTTGTGTACACCTTACCGAAGAGTAGGTTACTACAGGGCAAAGTGAGGT
>NC_134796.1:8951030-8953530 GCF_046742065.1 Oratosquilla oratoria | reverse complement strand
TCCCTAGTAAGGGTGAAAAAGCATTGGTATATGTATGTATGAATGTAGGGCTCCTGAATCCCTTATTTTCAACAAATTAAAAAATCTAATTCCTAAAAAAATTCTATTTTGGTTGAAGTATAAAATGATACCTAACATAAGTTGATAAGATTTTTTTTACCGATTTTGTGCGAGCATTTGAACTAAAAAAAAAAGAAAAAAGAAAAAAAAATCGAGATATCGGCTTCTATTTTTTTCCTTGTCCTTCCATGTGTATTCATCTGGTTGGCATGAAATTTTCACATATGATTGTGTAAACATTATTGACCTAGTGGAGAATGATGAGGCATTTGATCCCCATTTCTAAAGGCGGTGGTGGCAAGGGAAGAAGTGATAAGCCGGGTAGCGATAACACACTCTTCCTTTCATCTCTGCTAGTTTCTCCTTTGCTTGAAGAGTCCTGATGTCTTTTCTTTCTCCCTTTACCCTTCTTGAGGTTAGATATCTGCACTATTGCAAGCTTACGTTTGTAGGTCATCTTGCAAGACGAATATAAGAGAAATATTGCAGGAATGCAGCGTAACAACCTCTGGTGTCTAGGAAAAGGTTGAAGGCCAAGGTATTGATAGTTTTTTCCAAGGTATATGTTGCTATTCTCGAGATGTCTTTCGACCCAAACAGGGGTCATCTTTACGAGTTACATAAGTTATGATATCGTGAAGCACCTGGTAACATTGTTTTCTAATACAAGAAATTCATGTCCTCCGCTTACAAATAAGACGAAGAGGCAATACAAAATATCATGTACAGCAATGTGATCCCTGTGGGTCCAAATACCACCCTAAAATTCGTCTTTTTTTTTCAAAAACTAAAAGACGTCCAGCCTCGTCATGAAAAATAGCTGCTTTCTACAGACAAGCCCCTTGCAGGAAATAAACATTATATTCCAGTATAACTAACTTTGGTGACTGCAGTCGCCTTAATTCTCGGTATATAGGTTCAACTACTACCACCATGTCTATAAGGATGACAGTACATTTACATGATGGAGCTATCCTCCGCCACACCAACATCCATGGAGACCCCATCACCAAACAACAATTGGAAATACGAATATCAATTCTTTACTGTGAACAAGAGAGGAAGAGATTAAGGATATCTGAATCAGTTTTTATTCGTTTAGGTAAACCTTCCATCAACATATAACTGCAGACAGAAGTTTCACTTTCATCTTTGAGGAACTTTCCCCAGTAACCTAAGGCCAACTCGATGACGCATCATGGGTAGCTACGACCGACATCCTATACCACTGATTCTTCGTGGGTACAAAATCCCACCCATTACGTTCCATTTGTTATTACTGTTTTTGTATTCACGTTATAGTAACTTTCTTGAAAATAACCTCTGCTTGGGTCGAAAGACGTCTCTAGTAAAGCAATATGTACCTTAGAGGATCTATCGGTACCTTGGCCTTTAGTCTTCGCACTCTCATACTATGTATTGAGAGTACTTCATACAAATTGCTGTAGACTTCAACAACCCCTGCATTCAAAATATCCTCCTCCCAATATATGTATATATATATATATATATATATATATATATACATATATATATATATATATATATATATATATATATATATATATGTATATTTGATTAAACTTTGCAGCAGCTTCTGCATTCACGAGTTTCTTGCTGACATGTTCAACTTTTCTAATACTTGAACGTTGAATATCGTTGAGTTGTCTTATTATGTGTCCAAACTTCATTTGGAATGGATGTAAAGACAATACTAACTTCTTAATTTTACTAGTAGAGCTTTCGCCTAACTTTAGGCATCTTCAGTACAAATTGAGTACAAATAGTAAAGGTGACAATATATACAAAGAACATATGGAACATTAGGAGAGACGGGAATTCGGACAGTCACTCAGGAGACAGGATCTGAAGCTCCGCCCACTGGGTCAACGGTGAACCTATGCCTGTGATCTATATACTTAGAAGTAGGAATGATAAATTGGTCGGGATTTTGTTTGTTCATGGTGGGATTTTGTCTTTTAATGTGAAGTGCTTCTAAGATGAGAAGGCGCCTGTAGTTTGAGTCCTTTTGTAGAATGATGGTTCCTTCCCCCGTGTAGGGGGAAAAAGCCTTTGGTATATGTATATATATATATACTGTATATATATATATATATATATACATATGCATACATATACATGTATATATATATATATACATATATAAACATATATATATATACATACATATATATATATATATATATATATATACAAATAAATAATAAAAATAAGAATTGTTCTGAATGGTAAAGCTCTCAGGTGAAACATGTTACGAACGGAGTTCGTCAGGGTTCCTTTCTAGGGCCAATTTTGTTCACAGTAATTTTCAATAACACTGACTGTGGACTTAAACCTACTGTCTCTAACTTTGCTGATGATACTAAGCTGTGCGGAAAGGCAAATGATCACTCGAATCAACAGGATATAAAAATGTTTA
>NC_134796.1:8923530-8946030 GCF_046742065.1 Oratosquilla oratoria | reverse complement strand
GGTTCCCTTGTATCCCTCCTATATGTTCTAGTTTTTATAATGATTTTTTTGTGTGGTACTTTGTCAAAAGCTTTTTGTAAGTCCAGGACGGCACAATCAGCCATTCCTTTCTTGCACTATGTCTATTAATCTTGATTAGAAACATATTAAGTTTGTGGCACATGATCTTCCTTGTCTCAACCCAAATTGTCTTGGGTTTATTATATTGTTGTCTTCCAGGTGTTTTACCCATCTATTCTTGATGGTTTTCTCACAAATTTTGGCCATAGAGTTTGTTAGTGAGACTGGCCTATGGTTAGTTGGTTCTTCCTTGTTTCCTCCTTTATATATTGGTACAATGTTAGCATTTTCCCAGTCTTTTGGTATTTTTCCTTCTTTGAGTGAGCAATTTATTATGTTATGTATTTTGTCCGTTAGTTCTTCTTCACATTCTTTTATAATTCAATTTGCAATTCCATCCGGACCATGTGATTTCCTGACGTCAGGGTTTGATAGGTGTTCTAATATTTCTTTTTGTGTTATTGTTATCTCGCTCATAGGGGGAGATCGCCTTTCATTACCTTCGTCCCAATATTGTGCTTTCTCTCTAGTGAAGACAGATTTGAAGTGATTATTCATGACTTCGGCCATTTCTAATTCTTCTGTGTATTCTATATTCCCTTGGCGTAGTTTCACCATTTCTTGCTTGTTTTTAAGTTTGCCATTTATGTATCGATAGAATAACTTTGGTTGCTCTTTGCATGTATCTATAATATCCTTTTCATGGTTCCTTTTTTCCTCTCTTCTCACTTTAACATACTCATTTCTATAGTTTATATAGACTTGCCATTTTCCAGTTTTTATTTTTATTTTCTCCATCTTTTCCAAGCTCTGTCCCTTGTGTCTTTTGCCTCACTGCATCTTTTGTTGAACCAGCATTAAATGGACTCTCTCTCTCGCTTCTATCCTGGTACGTGCTTATTTACCCCTTCATTGTAATTATCCATCAAGATATTCCATTTTTCTTCCACTTTTGTCTCTTCCATGTAAAATTTTTCCTAGCTTGCATTCTGGAAGAATTTCTTTAGTTTTGCAAAGTCTGTTTTGTTGTACATCAATCTTTCTCTCCTATGCTTTTCATTTCTCTCCATGTACATTTCTTCCTTTAGTTCAGTTTTAATGAGTATATGGTTACTCTTTCCAATTGGTGTCTTGTATTGGATTTTATCTACAATTTCAGGTTCTGTTGTAGATATTAAATCTAGTTTCGACGGCTCCTTGTTATTTCTGTATCTGGTGTTTTCACTGACCCACTGAGTCATTGTGTATTCCATGGTCATATCCAGTAGTACATTACCCCACAAATCGTCTCCTCCTCACACTGTCATGTTTTCCCAACAAATTTCTTTGAAATTGAAGCCCCCTATAATTACCAGATTACCCCTGCCCATTAGTATCTCATTTATTGATTGCCTTGTATCTTCTAACATTTTTGTATGCTCGTTCTCTTTCCAAGCGTTCATTTTTGGGGGCACATAAGCCACCACAAACTTTCTACTTTTCATGTTCTTGTCTTCGACTTTTATCATGATCAGTTCTACATTACCTTTGCCCTCCGCAATTTTTGTCACATTCAAGTTTTTCTTGACCAAGAACATGATTCCTCCTCCCTGTTTCTTGTCTGTTTTTAATCCAGTAATTGTGTAGTCCATGTCCAATATTGATGGATGGTATTTCGTCCCTTAGTATAGTCTCCACAATTCCCATTATGTCTGGTTTTTCTTCTAGTAGGTAATCATTAAGTTCGTTCAGTCCTGAAATTAATCCGTCGATGTTGGTATAGGCCACTTTCAATTGTCTTCTTTCTCCATTTTTTTCTGTCTTTGATTCGCCCATTCTGATGTGTGCGTGTGTGTGTGTGTGTGTGTGTGTGTGTGTGTGTGTGTGTGTGTGTGTGTGTGTGTGTGTGTGTGTGTGTGTGTGTGTGTGTGTGTGTGTGTATGTGTGTGTGTGCATGCACGCGCACGCTTGTGTGGGCAGGTACACTTAATTTTCTCTTTGTAACCTCAAGTTTTGTTAACTGGAATTGTCCAGCTTTCCAGGACCCGGTCCTGGAGCTCTCTCGGAGAGATCTCTGGGGAGAAACAACGGACTAATGTCTGTGTTGTATTAGTGTAGGACTGTTTCAACGTCATCGATAGAAATAGGAGATCAATCACCGGTTGTCAGTTCTCTTTGTGTTTAAAGATGTAGAAAATGCAGATAAAGTTAATAAAAAGAGATCTTGTCCCTGTCCAAAGACCGAGTGTCGGCCCCTCGGGGCTGCACCTCTACATGAAAGTGAAGAAGTTGACGGTGTTTGAAGATAGGCGGTAGGGAGTTGACCCTCTTTGGCGCCCTTCAGGCAAAACCACCTCGGGGAGGTGCCCATCATTGATTCCTCTCTATTTGCACTTACGTGAGAGCATTTTTCTTGATGACGGTTTCATATTTGTGAAACTATACACCTGTATCAGTAAAAGCGCAAGAGAAAGGGTAACGTAGAGAGGAGAAATTATTGTGAGAGAGATGCTGGAGGACGATGGGAGGTTGGAGGGTGTGGGGAGAGGAGGTAAAGAAGAGAGGTGAGAGACGAGAAAATAGAGAAGAAAGAGGAGATAGATGAGGATGCAAGAAAGAAAGGAGAGAGGGGAAGAGGGAGGAGAAAGTAATGAGGGGAGAAATGGGAAAGATAATAACAGGAGAAGAGGAAGGGGATGAGGAAAAGATGGGGAAAGTGAAGATGAGGAGGGAAAAGAAAGGGAAGGCGAGAGAAAAAGAAAGAAAGGTAAGAGAGGGGGAGATGGAGAGAGGAATGAAGGGAGAAAGGAAGCAAAATCAAAGTGGGGTAGAAGAAGAGGGAGAAAGAGACGAAGAGAGGGAGGAAGACCATAAAGGAAAACAGGGAGGTTATACGCCAGGAAGCAAATTAGGTCAAAGGTCACAGAGGGTCAAGGGCTAAGGGAGGTCAGAGGTCAGGTAATGAAGGAAAGAGACAAAGGAGGAATAGAGGGACGAGAAGAAAGAATTAAAAGTGGAACAAAGGTGGAACAAAGGTGTGGACAAAAGGACAAAAAAGCGCGCTCCAAACGGATCCATCCATTCGATATTTTTTCGTCTATGACTGAGGTTTTGAAGAATATACTCATTTGCTAAGGGTTGTGTTTATTTCCAGGAATCCGTATTTTTTGGAATCCAAGACAGAAATTTTATTTTCATTCTTATCATTTTATCAATTCGTCATGTTATCATATTATGGGCGGGATACAGGGATGGCCGTCATAAAAGACATACTAAGATGAGAAGGAGGAAAGGGAGGTGGATGGGAGCGAAATGGGTGGGAGTGTAATGGGTGGGAGTAAAATAGGTTGGAGCGTGTACTTGCTTTTTGACTTGGCTATCTCCCTTGTAAAGGGGAAAAGCCCTTGGTGTATATATGTATATATACATATATATATATATATATATATATATATATATATATATATATACATATATATACATATATATATATATATATATATATATATATATATATATATATATATATTATTTCAGACAAATGAGAGAGAAACGGGTGGGGAAGGGCAAACGAAGATGTGTTGGGAATAGAGTTTATTTCCCTAACGTTTCGACCAACTTAGTCTTCTGATACTTCAATTTTCTTGAAATGGTAACATTAATAGATTATGTTAGTGAAAGTTAGTTTTGGCTGAGGGTTATGAAATGTTTTCCTTGGAAAAACGTAGGCAATATCCAGGAATATTTAAGGTATTTTAGATTATACCCAATGTTAAAAACATTTCTGATTTCTTCATCAATGTATTCTTCGCTGCAGATACGTAAGGCCCTAAGAAACATAGTTGAGAAGACTTATCGTCTATTAGGATGGGAATAATAATAATGAATATAAGAACATACAATGGTTGGCTTATGATATACTTTAAATATGAGCCTGATATAGTGGCGGAGGATAGTGCAGTCCAAAAAAGGTAAGGAGCCGTATTTATTCATGTCAAAAATAAGAATCATTCTTTCGACTGAGGTAAGGCCAGATTAGTGTTTAAGTCCCACTGTGGTTTCAAGAGAAAAATAGTTGAATCAGCATTAATTGAGTAATGCCCCAACATTAATATTTCTAAAGGGCAGTGGACTCCTGACATTATTTCACGTGCGGCGGTGAGTAGGCTCGTACGAAGCTTACAACCCCGCTCCACCTCACCCTCACCCTCCTCCACCACCCCTTCTTACCCCACGTCTGAGTAATGCCATCAGTCCACGCTCCCTCTTTTTTCTGTGTTTCTGTAGCTTATAAGTCCTCTTTGTCCCCTATCTTATGTACTTTCCTGAAGAGGGCTACAGGTGATAGCCGAAATATAGAATATTTTTTCATTCGAAGTTTATTTTCTCCGACTGTGGGTTTCTTGTGTGCTATTTACAAATGTGCTACTACATTCCTGTTTATATATATATATATATATATATATATATATATATATTATATATATAATACATATATGTATATATATATGTATATATATATATATAATACATATATGTATATATATATATATATAATTTGCAGAAAAAACCCACTGGTAAATAAGAAACGTAGTCCGAACGTTTTCGTCTATTTAAGACATCATCAAGGGAATACAGAAAATGAGATACAGACAGTATATATACAGAAGTAAAGACAAAATTAGGGAACACGGGAAAAAGTATCACGCAAGCCTGAGAAAATTGCCAACAGTCCTCAGGTCACAGATGGACCAAATGTCCGAGCAGGAAAACATGTAACGATTTTCTTTGAAATAAAGTTATCAAGCCTGTACATACCTAGGCTTAGGTTGATATTTTGGTCAAAAGTTTGCTTTATGTGGCTTGATTCAATTATGTTCCTTTCAGTAAAGGAATTACAAGAAGTTATTTTACTAGCATTCTTCCAGTCAATCAAATGATCTTGGTCCCTCACATGAACAAAAATCCCACTAGACACTTGACCACTTCTCACACTGTATTTATGTTGGTTTATCCTTGTTTGTAAGTCCTTGCCAGCTTGTCCAATGTAAAAATTTTTGACAATGCAGGCAAGGAATTGTGTATACACAACCTTCAGTGTTATGTGGAGAATTTCTAATTAGAATATTTTTAACTGTGCTATTGTTTTTAAA
Source organism: Oratosquilla oratoria (assembly GCF_046742065.1). Classification (NCBI taxonomy): domain Eukaryota; kingdom Metazoa; phylum Arthropoda; class Malacostraca; order Stomatopoda; family Squillidae; genus Oratosquilla; species Oratosquilla oratoria. The sequence continues at coordinate 8,940,838 of NC_134796.1, read as the reverse complement.
GACTACATTTATGTTGAATTCCTTAAGTATTCTTGGTAGTCCTGCCATACTCTCATGAAAAGGAAGCACTAGTAAGTTCTTATTACAAAAATTATTTTTCTCTTGTGGAGTTTTATAGTAAGTTTTTATGGCCATAGTGTGTGAATTGTCTATCAAATGCTTTGGATATTCTAAGTCTGATGCAATGCTGTATATCTTGCTCAACTCGTTATTCAGAAATTCAGGGCTGCAAATTCTGTATGCTCTGAGGAACATTGAACTAAAGACAGAAAGTTTAGTTTTTTCACTGTGAGCAGAGTAATAATGAACGTACGATAAATTATTAGTGTTTTTCCTAAATACATCATACTTAAAATATCTTCCGCTTCTGTGTAGTAAAATATCTAAAAATGGTAGCTTATTATCTATTTCAGTTTCAATGGTGAATTTTATTGATGGAACCAGATTATTTAAATTACTGAGAAAAGAATCTAAATTGTGATCTACCGGCCAGATGCATAAAATGTCATCCACATAACGTTTCCACAAAACAGAAGGGGGAAGAATCTTGGGCAACAATTCCCTCTCAAAAAACTCCATGTATAGGTTGCTGAGTAATGGAGATAATGGATTACCCATTGCCATTCCAAACTTTTGTACATAGTATTCTTCATTAAAAACAAATTTTGCATTAACTATGCATAACTTAATCAATTCAATGATGGTTTTGGGAGGTAGTGGCATATCATGTTTAGATAGTTCAATTTCAAGGTACAATAATAAATCTAAAACTGGAACACGGGTGAAGAGACTAGTTACATCATAACTAACTAGTTTAAAGTCATAGTTAATGTTTAGATCTTCAAGAATACTAATGAGGTGCATATTATTATTAATATGTGAATTAGATATAATACCTACCAAAGGGCTCAAGATGGAAACAAGCCATTTTGAAAGTTTGCAAGTTATGGACCCAGTAGAACTAATGATGGGTCTAACAGGATAACCCGGCTTGTGAGTTTTTATCAACCCATACATATATGGTAGAGACGGGGACTTGGTAGAAAATTGTTTGACAAGATGTTCATGTCCTTTCAACAGTTTTTTAACACTACGATTAAAATCAGTGTTTATGGATTCTAAGGGATTCTTACTAAGTTTTGTATAGGTTTACTGAAAGGAACATAATTGAATCAAGCCACATAAAGCAAACTTTTGACCAAAATATCAACCTAAGCCTAGGTATGTACAGGCTTGATAACTTTATTTTATAGAAATTTATTACATGTTATCCTGCCCGGACATTTGGCCCATCTGTGTCCTAAGGACTGTTGGCAATTTTCTCAGGCTTGCGTGATACTTTTTCCCGTGTTCCCTAATTTTGTCTTTACTTCTGTATATATACTGTCTGTATCTCATTTTCTGTATTCCCTTGATGATGTCTTAAATAGACGAAAACGTTCGGACTACGTTTCGTATTTACTGGTGGTTTATTCTGCAAAATATATTGACGTGTAATTTGGGAAATACTGCACGAAATATATATATGTATATATATATATATATATATATATATATATACATATATATATATATATATATATATATATATATATATATATATATATATATACAACTCAAACCAGTACAGATGTAACATGTAACTAGGGACCGTGAACGGTGACGCTCTATGGTTGCCGAAGTCCAAGAGGATATGGCACGACGGTAAGGTAAGGTAATATATATATATGTATATATATATATATATGTATATATATATGTATATATATACACATATATGTATATATATATATATATGTATGTATATATATACATATATATGTATATATATATACATACATATATATGTATATATATATATATATATATATATATATGTATATCATCAAAAGTGATGGCTAGTTTTGCATTAAACATTTTCTTATAGATATTTTCCATATACCTTATTATAGATTTATGTTCCTTAGAAAGGAAATTTATGACTTGGCTGTATGTAGTCATATTAGCTAGATCGCGATCTAGCTAATATGACTACATACAGCCAAGTCATAAATTTCCTTTCTCAGGAACACAAATCTATAATAAGGTATATGGGAAATACCTTTAAGAAAACAATTAATGCAAAACTAGCCGTCACTTTTAATGATATATGCATTAGAGAAAACCCCCTGCCCAAATACACTGATAATATATATATATGTACATACATACATACATACATATACCATACATACATATATATATATATATACATATATATATATTCATAATTACCATAAACATTAGCTTCAATGTGCAAAGCGTTTCCTTCTTCCTTCTGTGTCCAATAACACTGTGTACCACATTTTTAGTTTGTTATATCCTATTATAATAAGAAAAACAATATCATATAACCAGAGGTTTGAGTTTGTGATCAGGACTTTGATATTTCAAAATTTTCATATTTTTCAAGAAAAAATCTATCAGGTCATATAATTAAATCAACAGAGTATATATCTATTCTATGATACAAGCTTATCAAAATGAAGCAAGTACAACAAATGGCAGTTATAAAGCATCTTAAAATCGTCAGAAACGACTGGATTTCTTTGATTTGTGGTTGTAGTTCAAGTCGCACTTCCTCACCAGCCCCCATATATAGTCCTCCATCATTTTCTCATTGTAGTGGTCCTAGAACCTCCGCTCTATCTCTTTCACATCTTGGTGGAATTGCTAGCCTTGTTCTTCTGAGTAGGCACCCATATTGTCTTTGAATTTGTCCAGGTAAGGGTCCAGTATATGAAGTTTAAGGGATATCCTGCATCCAATGGCACCAAAAGCCTTTACCAAATCCTGCACCAGTTGCTGGTAGTTTTCAGCTCTGTGGTTGCCCAGAAAGTCCTTAACAAGTGCTATGAAACAGTTCCATGTCGTTCTCTCAGTTCTACTGACCTCATTGGAAAAATCAGTAGACTCAAATACCTTTTTTATCTGAGGTCCAACAAAAATCCCACCTTTGATTTTGGCCTCAGATAACTTGGGAAGAGCTCAAGAAGGTGTTTAAAAGCGGCTGATTCCTGGTTGAGAGCCTTCACGAACTGTTTCATTAATCCCAACTTAATGTGCAGTGGCGACATGACTTTCCGGGTCCCAACTATAACTTCTGCTCGTTGATTCCGTTTCTTCTTGTTGTGGTGGCTCTGCTGTCCCAAAGGCAGAGGAAGCATTGGAATTTGAATATGGGAGATCTAGGTAATGCACGACAGAAGCATTCTTTCCTTTTCGCCACTTGCTAACATCCACCATGAAAACAAAACAAAACAAAACAAAAAAACCGTTTGTAGAGTGACCTGTTGGCTGTAGCCAGACCTACGGGTTGGAGAATTTCAGGATCCTTTTCTCACCTTGCAGCCACACTTCCAGCGTCTTGTTACAGTGGTCATGACATCAGTGGGGGGCCCAGGGTTTGTCCTGGTCTCCAACTGGCATCCCAAATTACTTCACAAACCTTCGCCGCATATATAACAGAAGGACTCAGGGAGGTGTCGGCAGTCCCTTGAAGCCATCTGAAATCATAGAAAGACATGGAATAAGAAAATATGGTTCTTATAAGTCTGTGCCACTTCTTATCACTGTCTTTGTTTTCACATATTTTAGTCAGTGGGCCCTGTTGCCCCAAATCATCAATTTAAGTGAATTCCGTTTATATGTAATCTCTTCCCTTAGTATAAATTTCCATCTAGGGGTATTAAAAGTTGTATTTTTTTTCCATTCTTCTGTTAATTCTTATACAGTGTTCTTCTCTGAGATAAACTCAAGGAATCCTCCGAGAACACGCACTTTATGTCCTAGGTGAGCTTTGCACTGACGTAGTGATTTCTTTAGTCCAATGATCTTTAACTTTATATTTAAGATCCTCCCCAAAGAGCGTGATCCTACAATGGTGAACCGATTGATTTTTCTCCTCCTCCACCCTTTTCCCAATTAGATTCGCTATTACAAGTCCATATGCAATATTGTTTACTTGAGCAAAAAATTCGAACCTCTGCATATCTCACTTAGGTTACAAGTCAGAAATGAGATCGGGCCCCGGCTATTGTTTATAAACACACAACAGAGAGCAAACTTATGCAACTCCCTCGCCTACGGCTGTGTTTGTAAATAACTTCTCACCTTCTCACCAGACGCCTGGTAGGCTAGTGCCTGTCAGCCACTGAGTCCCGATGAACGATTTTCCGCCATTCTTGTCGGTTCGCAAAGGTCTCTTCTCTCTCAATTTCAGTCAGGCTACTTCCCCTTGCCGCCAGTGCTTCCCCAACTCCTTCAACCCATCTCTTCCTTGGTCTTCCCACAGGTCTTCTTCCTTGAGGTCTATATTCCAGATATTTTCTCGGTAACTGGCCCTCGTTCATTCTTTGCACATGTCCATACCATCTTAGCTTGCTTCTCTCCACCACCTCCAAAATTGATACAACTCCCAGCTCTCTTCTTATATCATCATTCTTCAACCTGTCTCTCCTAGTCACTCCTTTAATCATTCTCAGCACCCTCATCTCTGCAGCCTGTATCTTTGATCTTGTTCTGCTTGTCAATGTCCAGGCTTCTGATCCATAAGTCAGTATAGGTCTTAATATGGTGTTGTATATTGTTGTTTTACATTTTCTGGGGATATTTTTGTCTTTCAGTAGTGGATATAGCATGCTTATATTTGAATTGTATTTACATATTCTATTGTTTAGTTCTATGTCCTGTCTATTTTCTTTTTCAAAACAAACTCCAAGATACTTAAAGTTGGTTACCTGCTTTAATCTCTCACTCCCCACCTCCACGTCCACTTCCACATTTCTTCTACCAACATACATAACTTCAGTTTTGTTTACATTTATTTTCATTTCCCTTGTTCTCAGCGTATTTTCCCATCTGTTCATTGCATTCTGTAGTTGTTGTTCATTGTCAGTGATAACTGCTAAATCATCTGCATAAGCAAATGTGATTTCATTGTCGTCATCGCATATTTCTTTCATAAATCTGTCCATATATATAATAAAGAGCAGCGGCGATATGACACCACCCTGCCTCACACCTGTTCTCACTTCGAACTAACCCATGAAAATATAACACTCGTCTTCTACCCCTCTTTCTACCAGCTTATCTACCAGCCTCTTACAGTCTGAAAGTATGAATTATAAGCATGTAAAATGAACATACATGTATAAGATAAGTAGGGCAATTCAGGCTATAATAATCAAATTTTGAAAAGAAAAATGTTTTTTAGTACCAAATTGCGCCAATTGCACTCGAAAATATGATATAAAATGCTTTTACTGCCATTCTAAAATATTGTTAGGTTGAATACCAGTGGCTGGCATAGATTTTTTACACATCCAAACTCATAACTGTTTAATAGCAATAGCATTTTCTTTATTCATTTTGGATCTAATTAACATAAAAGTGATTAGAAGCCAGGGACAGATTTATTTTATTATTTTTTTTTTACATAGTGTTATCCCTCCTTTATTTCCTCTTATCCTCCAGTGTTACCTTTCCCCTGGCTTTTCTTATACTTCCCCTTCACACTGATATGAATAGTCCTATTCATTCCGGACACCCCTCCTCTCCCTCTCTTTTTCACTTCTCAGCAATTCCTTCTCTTGTTCATTTGTTGGATGAGAGTGACGGAGATTTGGCCATCTCTCCCTCCAGTCTTGGCGATCTGCCGCGCCACCTGTGGGGCAGGCAGTCGAGTCAATACTTTGATCTCGTGACCCATTTTCTCTCTGGGAACGTGACCCTTTTACCTGATTCTGACCCAAATACAAGGACGCTTTTGGATTTTATTCCTTCATGTTCGTGTTATGAATACAGTGGGAAATAGTACAATCACTCGTTATGAATTTTCGAGGGGATGGAGGAATTAAACCATGACTTTTACTTTTGAATTTTTTTCAACTATACTGTAACTAGATTCAAGATTTATTTTCTTGGCTGAGTGTTTTGTAATGTATTTCTTTTCTGTCAATAGATATGAGTAATCTGGATACATTACTTAATCACTGAAGAGAATTTTGAATGAGAAACTCCTGTGAGATATTGTTCCGAAAGTGTGATATATCCGTTTTCAATTTTGGCAATTAGGTCAAAATTCAAAGCCCTGGTATGGAAAGAATATAGCTGTTTTGTGCCTGAAAATACTTTTTGTTTAATACCGTCAAACGTAAGGCGATTTCATTTATCTGCATGGTAGAACTAAGTAACGACAAGCTTATTTTGTTGTTGTTAAATCTTGGTGCGAATTTATAGATTCGCTCCTAACTATATATCTTTACTTAGCTTAGTCTATCGTTCATATAATCTATTTTGGGTGTCACCCGTCGATTTCATTCAGTTTCAGGTAGTCAATGGAAGAATGAGACCGGTGTTCAAAAAACTTTTCACTGCATGAATCAAATAGCTTGGAATTTTCAGAACAAACGTGTTTCCAAATGTAAAATTGAAGGCAGGGTAAAGTGGGTGTGTAGGCTAAGGGAGAGGAAGGTATTGGGGTGAAACAGTTTTCAGTGACGAGAGGAATTTGGTGAACGAATTCTGGTCTTAGCAGTCCGCGTCCTTCAGGTAGCAAATGGATTGGATGGCAAGTATTTGCATATGGGGCACGAGGGGATAAATTTCTCGAACCTTGAATAGTCTGAGTTGAAGAATTGCCATCAAATGTTGTGTGGGTATGCATGTAAAAGATATATATTCCCTGAGGATAGATATGTTTGTTAGGGTTCCGTATAAGAATAGATATCAAAACCACTCACAATTGACAAAGGAAAGGATTGAATTAGGGATTTGATTGTACAAAGCTGCAAAGACAGTGCTGTTAGGCGATGAATTGTTGAGATTTTAAAGAAAAAGAAAATTGATAAATCCGTTTTTAAATGAGAGACAGTTGATGTAAGAGAAATAAAAAAAATGGTCTTAAAAGGAAAAGTTATATCGTGGTCTCCAGTTCTACCACGATCAAGAATGAAATTAGAACGGAGGGACGGTGTGGAGTTGCAATTCTGCTGTCGAAGGAAATATGGAAAAAGACTTCGGATTATGACCTGAATGATGTGGGTTAAAATGAACATTCATTTGATCATAGATAACATCTAATGATCCGGGGGTAAAAGGACATTATTGAGAGAAATTCTGACGCACACTGAATAAAGCTGAGAAAAAAATTATGTGACATGACGAAGACAGTGATAGACGGATGCACGAATGAAGTGAGAGTGAGCAGAGAATTAATGAGAATGATGAGAAATACTAGAAACAAAAATAGAATATAACAAAAGAAAGTGTGTGGTGGATATGTATTCGGTAAGCAAAATAATGGAGGGGAACCATTATTTGACTAAAATCTGGTGTAGAAACGCACATTCAATTAAGTATATATTTCAAGAATGCTCTTGAATTTCGTGATGGTGAATGAAAGGATTAAAGGGGAGGCTGTTAGGGTTGCTTCACACACATGGAGTGTCTATGGTCACTTTGACGCGTCAAGACCACGACCAAGTGTAAATGCATCCCTAGATACCCAAGGAGTCGTGCATAGCACACGGCGAAAAGTCCATATGTGTGAAAGGAGCCTTATGATGTGATGGGCCAGCTGTAGGATTATTTATGGAACATTTGGTAACGATAGCTTTCGTTCATTTCCAGGTCCTTCAGTTACAATGGTTTATGCAAGTATTAGAGATAAAAAAAATAGGTTACACTGCTGTAGTAATACAAAGCTCTTGTAGTTGTTTGAAATTTTATTAGATTCGAAATGAACCGTAACACTGAAATAGTTCAAACAATGATAATTTTTTATTAAGTTTTTAAATTTTATTTTCTGTTTGTCATTTTTTATTTCCTGTACTTCGATAGATTATATCATTTATCCCTAAAGTTTGAATGAAGAATTTAAAGAAAATCCGATTAAAATACATAGGAAAATGAACGCACTAACACAAGCAAAAACACACACACACACACACACACACACACACACACACACACACACACACACACACACACACACACACACACACACACACACACACACACACACACACACACACACACACACACACACACACACACACACACACACACACACACACACACACACACACACACACACACACACACACACACACACACACACACGCTGAACTGGGAAGCAGAAGCGCTGAACTGGGAAGCAGAAATGCTCCCAGCACCCAGTTCGAATCCTGCCCAGGGCCGAAATTATTTCGGTATCGCTGTGCCTCGGGTCGTTACTCTGACTCTCGTGGGCGGGGAGTTGGGGGTGTGTGTGTGTGCAAGGTCATAGCATTACCCATAGATCGGACCTACGAGCTCTGAGCTCTCTTCCAGGAGGGAAATAGCTGTCGATCACGAGTCCAACACGTGATCCAAAAGACCAAGTGAATAAACACACACACACACACACACACACACACACACACACACACACACACACACACACACACACACACACACACACACACACACACACACACACACACACACACACACACACACACACGCACGACTCGGTGGCGCGGTTGATAGAGTCTCAGACTGTCAGCACGGGGGTGACGGCGGTACCTGGTTCGAATCCTGCCCAGGGCTGAAATTATTTCAGTATAGCTGCTCTTCGAGTCGTTACTCCAACTCTCGTGGGCGGGGAGTTGGGGATGTGTGTGCGTGTAAGGTCATAGCATTACCCATAGATCGGTCATACGAGCTCTGAGCTCTCTTCCGGTAGGGAAATAGCTGTCGATCACGAATCCAACACGTGATACAAAGACCAAGGTGAATACACACACACACACACACACACACACAAACACACACACACACAAACACACACACACACACACACACACACACACACACACACACACACACACACACACACACACACACACACACACACACACACACACACACACACATACACACACACACACACACACACACACACACACACACACACACACACACACACACACACACACACACACACACACACACACACACACACACACACACACACACACGCACACATGTATATATATATATATATGCACACATATATATATATATATATACATATATATATATATATATATATATAGATATATATATAGGTATATACGAGTATATATAAATAGATATGTATATATATGTATACGTATATGTATATACATATGTATATGTATATGTATGTATATGTATATGTATAAGTATAAGTATATGTATATGTATATGTATATGTATATGTATATGTATATGTATATGTATATGTATATGTATATGTATATGTATATGTACGAATATGTACAGTATATGCACACGTGTATGTATATGTACATGTATATGTATATGTGTATGTGTATATGTATATGTATATGTATATGTATATGGATATGTATATGTATGTGTATGTATATATGTATATGTATATGTACATGTACATGTATATGTATATGTACATGTACATGTACATGTACATGTATATGTATATGTATATGTATTTGTATATGTATATGTATATGTATATCAAAACTAAAACCACAGTCGGAGCAGAAGAGAAAAAAAGAAAAATGGAAACGGTGAGTCTTTATATTTCGATTTCAGCTACAGTCCTCTTCAGTACTATTATACTTATATAGCACTTTCATACAAAAGGAGGGACAGGGGAAGGGCTAAAAGACGCCTACCCTTTCTCGAATGGTGGGCTAGGAGTCATACGGTATGGGGTCAGATGGAAGGTGCTTGTTGACGATGTTGGTGATCAAAAGTCCTGATATTATGTTCGGAGACCACTGCCCCTTTGAAATGTTTAGGTTAGGAATATATTCCATTAATGTGGATTCCACCATCTTCCTCCTGAACCCACAACTAGATTTATACATGAGATCAGTTTTGTTCCAGTCGAGACATAGATGAAACTGACGATTCACATGCTGGAACACAGGCAAGAGTTCAGCAGTGTTCCTGCATGTGTGTCAGTTTAACCACTGTCTCGAATGGGACAAAGCTGATATCATTTATTAGCCTGGTTGTAGGTTCAGGGGGAAGATGGGGGAATCCGCATTTATAGAATATATTCCTAATACGGACATTTCAAAGGGCCAGTGGTCTCTGGATATAATGTCAGGAGTTTTGATCACCAACATCGTCAATAAGCATCTTCCACCTGACCCTACACCGCATGATTCCTAGGCCCCCATTCGAGTTCGGGGTAAGCGTCATTTAGTCCTTCCCCTGTCCACCTCTCTCCAATATCATTTGTTAGTTTTTATTACGGTATTAATTCACATGTTTCCTTTTAGTATTTTCTTATGCACAGGAGGGGGATTAAAAGAAGTTTATTTTTCTTTCTTTTCTTCACAAATTTAATTGCACTTGATTCTCTAGGGTACGCCAAGAAATTGTCGTCGAGAACACGCGTTTTAGGTCCGAGGTAAGTTTTGCAATGACTTAGTGATTTCTTTGGTCCAATGATCTTTAACTTTATATTTTAGATCTTCCCCAAAAGGGCGTGATCTTACAATCGTGAATCAATTCATCCACTACCTCTCCTAGTGTAGTTCTTTTTACTCTTGTCATACTATATTATGTTTGCTGTACTCTCTTTCTTTGTAATTTACACTGATGATGTAATATACGAAAGTGCTCTGCTTCGTTTGTTTATTTTCTAAAGTGGTTACCTTGCATTTATAAAACACACGTTCCTAGTGTTTTTATTGCATGTGTATATATGTATATATATATATATATGTATATATATACATGTATATATATATGTATATACATATATATATACATATATATATATATATATATGTATATGTATATGTATATATATATATATGTATATGTATATATATATATATATATATATATATATATATATATATATACTGATATGTTTACGGTGGATTTCATCCTTAAGTTGTGTGTTGACTGTACTAATTTATTCAAATTAATGCATTAAGAATAGTGCTGCAAAAGTAAAAGGGCTTCGGAAAGGATAAGTCGGAAAAAAATGGATGAAAGATGAAAAATAAAATGGAGAGGAGAAGTGAGGAGTGACGATCGAGGGGAGTAATAGGAAAAAGGTTGAGATGAGGAAAGAGAAAGAGGGGAATGGAAGGGGACTCGAAAACTCTTCCTTCCTTCCTTTCTCCTTAGTTACGGAAACAGAAGAGGAGGTGAGAAGGAGAAGAAAGAAGAGGGAAGGGAGGAGAAGTAGCGGGAAGAGGAGGAAGAGGAAGAGGAGGAAGAAGCGGAGGAGGAGAGGGAAGAGGAGGAGGAGAAGGTGGGAGAGTAGGAAGATGAGGAAGAGGGGAGGAGGAGGAGGAGGTGGAGGGTCTAGGGGAAGGGAAAGAAGGAAGACGGAATTAGAACTTCAGAGTTTGAGTGGGACGTTGTGAGCGGCGGTAATTGGTTGGCGGTTGAGACTGAGTGAATGAAAAACCCGAGGTTCCACTTTGCGAATTTGCTACAGGACGAAAATGGTATCCAGCGAGCTGTGGGGCCTCGCATTACGTTTGCGGTTACCATGGCAACTCCAAAACTTCATCTTCTCTCCCTGCTCTTCTTTCTTTCGTAATAAACGAATAACATGCGTCAAACGATGTGAGAGGAGAAGGATGTTAGTAGCATCTGTGGATTTGTGGTTTCTATCTACATTATTAAGAGGCTGCTTGTTTGGAGAAACAAAGTCTGAGCGGTGTATTTTCTTTACTGTTCCAGTGTTATTTCTACAAACATGGAGCAACCTCCGACGAAAACTCGGGGAGTTGTTGTTGTTGTTGTCGTTCCCTAGACTGTCTGTCCGAGCAGTCCCGTCTCCCCAAGGAAGGCCACAGCCGAAACTGGGTTTTCCCACAAATCCTTTATAGAGTGTATGTTGTGTTGTTTGCGTGCATGATTGTGTATAATGCAGTCTTCCATTATGTGTTGTATGGTATGGGGTGAAGTGTTACATCCTGGGCAGCTGTTCACAACACGGTCGTCCTGCCTCTTCTGGTAGCTTAGAAGTGCTGGGTGGTGACCGCATCGCAGTCTGGCCAGGTGGACTCTGTCCTTTCGTGGGAGAGAGGATTCAGAAGGGTGGATATCAGGGGGTCTGGCATGCAGCAGTGTGTTGTCTTTCAGTGTGTTAATGGAGCGGTGAGTGATATGATTATGAATATGTTTCCGGAGGCTGGTATTTGGTGGTTGTGGAGGAAGAGAAGAGAGTATCTGTGCGTAATAAAGGTCTTTGGGTGTAGTTTTAATGTTTCTTGATGTGTGTGGGTGTTCTGCTATGTAGTGTAGCGGGTGTGATGTGTTTGTGGTGGCTGCAGCAAGTGTTTGTGTGCCTCTCATGTCGAGGTGGTCCTTGACTTTGAGGACTTTTGTTTCATGGTGTAAATGGTCTGTAGGTGTTGTATTTGTGCAGCCTGTAATTGTTTTTAGGGCTTTGTTTTGTATGATTTGAAGGGTGAAGGGTCTCACTGAGATTAGGAGCCCATGCAGGACTCGCATAATTCATCACTGAGCGTATGCATTGTTTGTATATTGTTATATTAGTTTCTTTGTTTTGTCCAAATGTTGTTCCAGTGATTGACTTAAGTGCGTTAAGTCTAGGTGTGCATTTGTTTTTTATGTTTGTGAGGTGTTGTTTGAAAGACATGGATGTATCGTATGTTACACCAAGAATTTTCGGTGTGTTTGTGTGTGGTATTAGAGTGTTGTTGATGTAGAGATGAGGTATGTATTTGTGTACCCTCTTTCTTTGTAATTTACAGTGATGATGTAATATACGAAAGTGCTCTGCTTCGTTTGTTTATTTTCTAAAGTGGTTACCTTGCATTTATAAAACACACGTTCCTAGTGTTTTTATTGCATGTGTATATATGTATATATATATATATATGTATATATATGTATATATATATATTTATATATATATGTGTGTATATAATATATATATGATATATATGTGTATATGTATATGTATATATATATATATGTATATGTATATATATATATATATATATATATATATATATATGTATATACTGATATGTTTACGGTGGATTTCATCCTTAAGTTGTGTGTTGACTGTACTAATTTATTCAAATTAATGCATTAAGAATAGTGCTGCAAAAGTAAAAGGGCTTCGGAAAGGATAAGTCGGAAAAAAATGGATGAAAGATGAAAAATAAAATGGAGAGGAGAAGTGAGGAGTGACGATCGAGGGGAGTAATAGGAAAAAGGTTGAGATGAGGAAAGAGAAAGAGGGGAATGGAAGGGGACTCGAAAACTCTTCCTTCCTTCCTTTCTCCTTAGTTACGGAAACAGAAGAGGAGGTGAGAAGGAGAAGAAAGAAGAGGGAAGGGAGGAGAAGTAGCGGGAAGAGGAGGAAGAGGAAGAGGAGGAGGAAGCGGAGGAGGAGAGGGAAGAGGAGGAGGAGAAGGTGGGAGAGTAGGAAGATGAGGAAGAGGGGAGGAGGAGGAGGAGGTGGAGGGTCTAGGGGAAGGGAAAGAAGGAAGACGGAATTAGAACTTCAGAGTTTGAGTGGGACGTTGTGAGCGGCGGTAATTGGTTGGCGGTTGAGACTGAGTGAATGAAAAACCCGAGGTTCCACTTTGCGAATTTGCTACAGGACGAAAATGGTATCCAGCGAGCTGTGGGGCCTCGCATTACGTTTGCGGTTACCATGGCAACTCCAAAACTTCATCTTCTCTCCCTGCTCTTCTTTCTTTCGTAATAAACGAATAACATGCGTCAAACGATGTGAGAGGAGAAGGATGTTAGTAGCATCTGTGGATTTGTGGTTTCTATCTACATTATTAAGAGGCTGCTTGTTTGGAGAAACAAAGTCTGAGCGGTGTATTTTCTTTACTGTTCCAGTGTTATTTCTACAAACATGGAGCAACCTCCGACGAAAACTCGGGGAGTTGTTGTTGTTGTTGTCGTTCCCTAGACTGTCTGTCCGAGCAGTCCCGTCTCCCCAAGGAAGGCCACAGCCGAAACTGGGTTTTCCCACAAATCCTTTATAGAGTGTATGTTGTGTTGTTTGCGTGCATGATTGTGTATAATGCAGTCTTCCATTATGTGTTGTATGGTATGGGGTGAAGTGTTACATCCTGGGCAGCTGTTCACAACACGGTCGTCCTGCCTCTTCTGGTAGCTAAGAAGTGCTGGGTGGTGACCGCATCGCAGTCTGGCCAGGTGGACTCTGTCCTTTCGTGGGAGAGAGGATTCAGAAGGGTGGATATCAGGGGGTCTGGCATGCAGCAGTGTGTTGTCTTTCAGTGTGTTAATGGAGCGGTGAGTGATATGATTATGAATATGTTTCCGGAGGCTGGTATTTGGTGGTTGTGGAGGAAGAGAAGAGAGTATCTGTGCGTAATAAAGGTCTTTGGGTGTAGTTTTAATGTTTCTTGATGTGTGTGGGTGTTCTGCTATGTAGTGTAGCGGGTGTGATGTGTTTGTGGTGGCTGCAGCAAGTGTTTGTGTGCCTCTCATGTCGAGGTGGTCCTTGACTTTGAGGACTTTTGTTTCATGGTGTAAATGGTCTGTAGGTGTTGTATTTGTGCAGCCTGTAATTGTTTTTAGGGCTTTGTTTTGTATGATTTGAAGGGTGAAGGGTCTCACTGAGATTAGGAGCCCATGCAGGACTCGCATAATTCATCACTGAGCGTATGCATTGTTTGTATATTGTTATATTAGTTTCTTTGTTTTGTCCAAATGTTGTTCCAGTGATTGACTTAAGTGCGTTAAGTCTAGGTGTGCATTTGTTTTTTATGTTTGTGAGGTGTTGTTTGAAAGACATGGATGTATCGTATGTTACACCAAGAATTTTCGGTGTGTTTGTGTGTGGTATTAGAGTGTTGTTGATGTAGAGATGAGGTATGTATTTGTGTTCGGGGAGTTGCCAGAATAATAATTTGTACATATTTACAAGGGTTGCCATATTGATATTGAAAAAAAAAAAAAAAGTTCGTCGCGTCGGATTGAGCGACGGTGACAGGCGCCGGAAGAGCGCCTCTTTTATTGTAGTCGAGGAGCGTGGTCTCTTTTGTTCGACGCAGGTGTCCTGGGCGTTGGCTAGAAAGTCTGGTCCTCGGGTCACTAGGGACAATAGAATGTCCCTTGGCTTGAGATCTGGAGGAACAATAGAGGGTCCCTCGAGAGTTGGCTTGAAGACATTGAACTACATCTCGCCCCATATGCGTGTGCGCGTGCGTGTGCATGCTGGACATCGAAGGGTTTGACAATAGATGCTTGGTCAGCTATTTTCACTATCCTCAGTGAGATTGCTATTCATGGAAGATAAGAAATGATACAAGGCTTTTTGCAGAACCTTGGCATGAAGATACACATAATGTTGGAATAATAGTGTTTTCAGAAAACAGATTTTTGGGTGTAGTAAAGGGGCATATGAGTTTGTCAATAACGTCCTTTGCTATGTGTCGTGCTGTCTTGTCTGGTAGGAGAAAAGAATACAGAATCGTGAAAAATAGTCGACAAAGACAAAGAAGCATTGGTTTCCGGTGTGTGTAATGGGTAACTTAAGAAGATCAACAGCGAATGTGTCGAATGGTTTAGAATGCATAGGATAAGCTAGAATTGGAACATGACCACTGATATGACCTTTGTGAATCGCGCAAGGATGACAAGCGTCAATGTAGGCACGTATATCCTTCCTCATAGTTAACTAGAAGTAGTGCAACCTGGCTTGTGTAACGCATTTCTCCTTGCCAGGGTGTGCAGCAATAGGTGAATCGTGTATAAGTTTTAAAACTTCTGGAATGAGATCCGTAGGAACTACAAGTTGAAACATTGATCTGTTGGGTTCATGTTTGTTCGTTATTGTTGTTTTGTGATACAGAATTTCATCGAGTAACGTGTGATTGTCGAGATAGGGAGGAAAGTTTTCTGTCAGTTGTGTCTACAGATTCGAGGAATAACATGACACACTTCCAAAGAGAGTCCGATCTGTGCGTTACGGCAACACACGCTTGTGTAAGAGTTACTGAAATAGGATTCTGAGTAATAGTCACAATATGGCGACTGAGAGCGTGTGCAACTAGATTTGCTTTTCCTCGAACAAAATGAAAGATGGGCATGAACTCTTGTATGATAAAGAACCAGAGGGCAAGTTTTCCTAAAAGGTTCTTTCCTTTAAAGAGGTGTAAGAATGGTTGATGGTCTGTATATATGTGTTTTTCATAACCAAGGATAATCTTTTTGAAATGTTTGAGTGCCTATATAATTGCTAAAGCTACTATGTCTGTGACTGAGTAATTTCACTCATGTTTGTGGAGTGTGTGACTTGTATAGTTAATTGGTCAGAGTTTTGTGCCATGGTGTTAAATGAAGACTACGCCAAGTCCTGTGTAGGACGCATCAGTGTAGATTGTAAAAGAAATCTTGTGGTTTTGGAAAGTAAGGACAGGTGCCGTGATTAAGGCTTTCTTTAAGTCATTAAAGGCTTTCTCTTGGTCAGGTGTTCAAATAAATGGTGTGTCCTTCTCAAATAGTGAAGTTAATGGTGCTGCTATACTAGTGTAACCTTGAATGTAACGTCTGCATAGATGGGATTGAATGTGATAGACCTATTTATACTATCTTCGTTAGTGGCCCACGCCTCCAGGAACAGTCTGCCTCCTTTCCTGTTGTTAATATAGAGTGCCTTTGCACCTTGCCAGTCGAACCCATGTTAGTGGTATTCAATATGTTTGTACACCGCCGATCTCTGGTCTTTTCTATTTACTGCTATTTGGTGTTCTTGTAGTCTTATGCTAGTCTGTTTGCATGTTTCGCCCACATATCGTGCTGTGCAATCGAAGCAACTGATGTTGTATACCGACCTGGGCTGGTTGAGTTTGCTCACCTTATCCTTGACCCGGGTGAGACTCCGTGTAGCGTGTTGGTGTGTTTGTGAGCAACACTTACCCCTTTCTTATTTAGTATCCTCGCTGCGACCTCTGAAACACCCCTCACACAAGGGAACGTTATCCTCGTTGTGACTGCTCGTGTCTCGCCCCGGTCTGTTTTTCTTCTCTGCGGCTCCGTCCACCTTTTCACTACTTGATTCGGGTAGCCTCTTTCAGCGACACCTCTGTGGAGCAGACTCTCTCTGCCATGTTCCACAACGTTTTCACCACACTCTTCTCGTGGCAAATTGGGTGATTACTACCGAAGTCCAGGAATCGATTGGTATGCGTTGCCTTCCTGTACACGCTGGTGACCAAAATGTCACCCACGCGTTTCACCATTATGTCCAGAAACGGTATCT
>NC_134796.1:8888530-8916030 GCF_046742065.1 Oratosquilla oratoria | reverse complement strand
TATATATATATCTATATATATATATATAAATTCTTGAACTTCTTCGGTGCTTGCATTCACCTTCTTGACACAGAAGTGGAGTTTAATTCCACTTAAAAGTAATTAGATCACCTGGTGTTAGCCAGAATAAAATAATCAGTGGTGACACGGGGCTCTAAATGGGCCTTTTATGTAACTTGTCAATAATAAAAATGATAATGATGATGACAACACAGGGCAACTTTTTTCTTTCTCATTTTCAGTTGCATGAGACGACTTTACTTTTTCTTACTATTTTTGATCTGCTGATTTCAAATATGAAAACGATTTTCTACTGAATGCTATATTTTTTATGCAATTTGAGGGATTACATTTTAGCCTTTTGCAGCCAAATAAATTACGCGTTTATGGTATCAATAGAGATATATAGTTTTGTTTGTTTTTTCTTTCTGATTTGGTCATGGCTACAAGGCGACATCAATATGTGAACAAAGTTGATACTTCCTGTTATATTTGTGGGTATTTCACACTTATTCGTCGGAGGCGCAATGTAATATTGTTTGTGAGGCGAGCGTATAAAGCGTACATCAGAATTACTCTTGGTGACTAAGACAAGAAATGGGCCTCACATACTGTATATCATAACTGCGAAGAAATGCTGAGTGACTGGACGAAGAGGAAACGTTAGGGCTTACCTTTCGGAATTCCCATGACCTAGCCGGGACTGAAGGACCACACAATTGACTGCTGTTTTTGTCTGATCAATGCAAAAGGCGTTGGTAAGAAAAACAGACATAAATTGACTTATCCCAGTATCCCATTACCAAGTCGACATAATTCTGTACTCTGATGAGCTACCAATTCCAGTTTTTAATGGGTTGTCTCCATCTGAAGAAGAGGGTAACGACGAAATGCAAGAGACTGACGATGAAACTCAAGAAATGCTGCCAGATTCCGACGGTCCCTCTTATGCTACTTCAGAGTCATCAACTCCTCAGCAGTTTAGCCAGCCAGAGCTGAATGACGTTGTGCGTGATTTGGGTCTTTCAAAAAATGCAGCAGAAATGTTAGCTTCTAGGTTGCAAGAAAAGGCGTTACTGAACCAAACCACAAAAGTTTCATACTTCCGAAATCGGGAACTGATTTTTGTGGAGTATTTTAAAGAGGTGAATAAGTTTGTTTATTGCCATAATATCTCGGGTTTTCTCCAGGAACCGTTGTATAGTCCAAATGACTGGAGATTATTTTTAGATAGTTCTAAGCGTAGCCTGAAGTGTGTTCTACTATATAATGGCAATATCTATGGAGCTATTCCAGTAGATCATTCTGTGTGTTTACGAGAAGACCATAATGATAATAAAGGTATGATTGACCTACTAAAATACCACGATCACAACTGGAAAATTTTCGTGGACCTTAAAATGGTAAACTTTCTTCTTGGTCAACAGAGAGGATTTACAAAGTATCCCTGCTTTCTTTGCATGTGGGACAGCCGAACTAGAGACAAGCATTTTAACCAGAAAAAGTGTCCCTTACGTGAGACTCTGGAGGCTGGTTTGCCAAATATTTTCAATAATCTAATCGCCAGTCCAGAAAAGATCATATTTCCTCCTCTCCACATCAAGCTAGGCCTGATTAAACAGTTTGCATAAACACGGCAAAGAAAACATGGACTGGAAGTGAAGCGTTTATTCCTGACGCTTCACTTCCAGTCCATGCTTCCTTTGCCGTGTTTATGTAACTTGTTCACATGGATTTTCATTAAACAGTTTGTCAGAGCATTAAATACTGACGGTGAATGCTACCAACACATCGTCTCGGTTTTCCCTGCTTTGTCTTTCGATAAGATCAAGGCAGGTATGTTTGATGAACCACAGATTCTTGCACTTGTACGTGATAAAGGTTTTTTGTCAGAAAGATGAATGACGAAGAAAGAGGGAGCGTAGCTCTCATTTGTGGCTGTAATGAAAAAAAATCTCGGTAATGAAAAGGCTGACAACTATGAAACCCTTGTAACAACCTTGTTGTCAGTTGACCTTAGATGCAACATGAGTGTCAAACTTTTCATGAAAGTGGCAGTTGCCGACAAGATTGACGAGTTAAACACCATATGAGGACGGAGCATTTATATGTACGACGTTTCGCTTATTACAGCTTTTTCAAGTACTTGAAAAAGCTGTAATAAGCGAAACGTCGTACAAATAAAGGCTCCGTCCTCATATGGTGTTTAACTCGTCAATCAGTGTCAAACTCCATTTCCTATACAGTCATCTCGATAGATTTCCTGAGAACTGAGGGTCAGTAAGTGACGAGCATGGCGAGTGGTTCCATCAAAACCTCAAGACCATGGCGGAGTTCTACCAAGGGAGATGGAACAAACATATGACGTCAGACTACTTCTGGAACATCAAGCGAGATTGCCCTGAGACAGTTCACAAACTCAAGAACTTCAAGTGCGATTCCTGCCTGCCTAAAATGTAGCTGAGCTTTGTATCTTCAGAGCAACCAATTTCTAACCTAACAATGAGTTTTACATAAATTTTAACCTTTGTGTTGATGGAGCATGTTTAAAATTGTGTTGTGAATATGTTTAGATTACGTAAAATTTTCTTTTTATATTTTGATATACGACGATACCAGTGAGACGAAGAAAAAAAATTATATTTTGAAATACCTCAACTGAAAAAAGAGCTTTCAGGAAAAAAAACTTCATATTTGAAATCAGTATATTTAATATAGATAATACCGGTGGTTGGTATCAATGCAACAAAAAATTGTTCAGTTGTGTAACAGAACCGTTGTATCGAGTAAATGTAAGTGTCATTGTAAACACTGTATATTCAGTTCAAGTGATGTTATTCATGGTTGCATCATCCAAACCTTCTCACACTCGATTAGAACATCTTTACTTCTCCTGGGATTACCTGACCATATGCTATCTTTTTCTCTCTCTTTGTCCTCTCTCTATCTCTCTCTCTCTCTCTCTCTCTCTCTCTCTCTCTCTCTCTCTCTCTCTCTCTCTCTCTCTCTCTCTCTCTCTCTCTCTCTCTCCTCTTTTTCCCTTACTCTCTTTCTCTTTTCTCTTTCTCTCCTTCTCTCTTCTCTTTCTCTTACTCTTTCTCTTTTTCTCTTTCTCTTACTCTTTCTCTTTTTCTCTTTCTCTTTCTCTTTCTCTTTCTCTTTCTCTTTCTCTTTCTCTTTCTCTCTCTCTCTCTCTTTATCTCTCCGGTTTCTTGCGGTTTCTCCCGGCTCCTCTGGTTTTCCTCTCTTCTTCCACTTGAATATAAAAGAGAGCCAGGGCTTGTCATGGGTTGAGAAGGTTTTAGTGTTTGACATTTCCAGGACCAGATGGCACTGCAGGGAGCTGAGAGGGGCTCTCCAGTGGCCACGAGTGAAAATGAGGACTGAGGAAGGAGTCGTACAGGAGATGAACCAGAATAGTGATGAAGATGTATGACGACGTAAAAAAAGAAAAGAAAAAAAAATGGAATAATGAGCTGCCGTGGATGTGATGAACGTGTCATGTTCAAGGTCTGGGGGAGCCAAGAGCGATACTAGCCATGACAGAGGAGATTAAAGTTGTCTTGCTGTTGTGGAGGGCTGCGGCGGGAGAGAGGCTATAGCAGGACATACACGTCGTTGGCGAGATATTGGTGATGCCATATAAATGGTAACAAGAAGGACCAGGAAGATGGGTGACATTGGAGACTGGACGAGGAGAGGAAAGGTGTGTGGGGGGGGGGAGGAGAAGACCAACGCTCCTCTGCAGTGCTCAAGTAAGGCGGGAAGATCGAAATGGATATTTTGTTCGTGCCGGGGAATGGGTGTGGGGTGAGCAGGTGACTGGTTGCGTTCAAATATCACATCATTGTTTAATATGTTGTTGTGGAAGAAGAAGAAACGCATAAGGACCTTTCCAGGTGGAGATGGTGGAGGCGAAGATGACGGGTAGGTGGAGAAGGAGAAGCAGGAAAAGAGTGTGGTGGTGGAGGAGGAGGAGGAGGAGGAAGACGAGAAGGAGGAGGAGGAGGAGGAAGAGGGTGGGAGGATGGGGTTGGTGAGTCTGAAAACTCCTGGGATGGGAGATGTACCCATAAGAACAGGTCACTGGAATAAAGAAAGGGAAACTCACTGGAAGGGACTGGAAGGGGTGGGGTTTAGATAGCTAAGGGGAAAGGATAAGTATTTCACTTTATCAGCGATAAGCAGAGTTTCTGTCCTTAGGAAGTCTATTGCATTGAAGAGCTGGAGTCATAGAGGTAGTACAGCAGAAAGGAGGGATAGAAGTCTTCAGGGATTATTTATTTATTTATTTATTTATCTATTTATCACTAAAGACTAATCTCCTTTCAGAAAATAATGCTAAGTGACTTAGTCATAAAGTCCCTAAAGTAATGACTGCGTAAAACTTGCAATCAGTACCTCCAGTCGACTATGGGAAAGAGTATGAAAAGAAAGGAGTGAAGAGGGGAAAGAGAAAGAGAAAAGGGGTAGAAAGACTTGAAGAATGAGAAGGATCAGAAAAGAGGAAGAGGAAGAGGAAGGTGGGAGGGGAGGTGGAGACGGAAGTGGAGGAGGGAGATGGTATACTTATGAAGATCGAAGAAGAATCCAGAGACTGTGAAGGCGAAGGAGTTATTCAAGCTGAAAAAGTAGTCAAATCCTTCGACACGGTAACCTTTCCTCGGTGATATACGGTCGTTCGAGAGGCGGAGCGAAATCCACTAGATGCGTCACCGTGTTAAGAACACCAGTGATCTAAACTATTTCACCATGGTAACCTCTCCCTTTCCTCAATTTATTAAACTCGTTTAACGTCATCCAGAACAAAATCAACGTCAAAACATTCTGTACCGTGTTTGAAGGAGCTCTTGATATTGTGAGACTGAATGAATATCCCAGACGGATCCAGAAGAAATATAAAAGTCGAACATATCGAAGAGTTACGAGAATAGGAAAGGGTGAAATTCAGAGGGAGACATGAAGTGTGGGGGCAAAGAGAAATTATTGAGTGAGGGAAAAGAAGGAAGGAAGAAAGGAACGAAGGGAGGAAAAAGAGTAAATAAAAATGGGTCAAGGAAGCAAGCGGACGGCTCGACGAAAGGGGAGGACAGACGACTGCCAAGAGCAAAGAGAGAAGAAGACGAAGAACAGAAGGAGGAGGAAGAGGAGGAGGAAGAGGAGGGAAGAATAACTTACAGAGGAAGACGGAGGAGGAGGAAAGGAAAAAGAAGAAGAGGGAAACCAAGAAGGAAGAAGCAAATGGGAGGTGAGAAACTGTGAAAGAGGAAATTGATGGTGAGAAGGAGGGGGAGCGAAAGTATGCAAAGGACGAAGACGGTAATGGAAGGAATGGGACTGAGGATATCCGCATGCCTGCCCACGCATGGAGGAATGAAGGAGAGATGGCCGAGTTACTCGGGTCATTATACACGCTATTCTATCCATATAACAGTCATGTGACCCACATCATCACCCCTTCTGGAGTGACGCTGTTATACCTACTTCTTCTTCCACCAGATTTAAAAAAATATTACTATTTTGATCGATGGCTAACGGTTTCACACAGCCTCCAGGGTCCCCTCCAAGCTGAATAAAATCGTCTGGTACCTGTCAAGTAAGAGAAATATGATCAAAGTGGGATGCTGGAGCTTCGTGAGTTAAATGGGTGTGTTTTTTGGGTTTTGTGAAGATATGTGGTCATCGCAATGATCAGAAGACGCCCCCGGGCGCCACAGAGGCTCTGTCGCCAGAACTTCCGGCGGTTCGGTCGCGCCGCTTGTAAACAGCACACGGGTCCGGAAGCCATTCGGCATGGGTGACGTTCTCCGCGAATTTTACGCTTGCTGACGTCAGACGATTTTATTCAGATGAGGTGGCCTCACCACTGAGAACAACTTGAAACTATCTCGATTGAGACCCTCTTTTTTTTTTTTTTTTTAAGAATTTATATTTTTCCAAAACTTTTCATATATATTCTGTAGTTTCCAACGCTCTTTTATATATATTGATAGCTTCTAGGGTCAGAAGATTTTATTCATCCGAAGAGTCATCACCGTGTTGAAGTAGCTAAGAGAATCCTGATTCCTGGAAACCTGGAGACCCGATTCCTAGCTGTGTACGTTAGACCAGAGCTGGAAAGAGAGTACATTCAGTTTTCTAAGAAGAGATCCGCAAAAAAGGGGAAAATTTGGGCCGAAAGCCAAGGGATATCTGGAACGGGTATTCGAAAGAACATTTTCGTATATATTTTAATTCTAAAATAAAATAATTCTCCCTTGCCTGCCCTCCAGAATCTTTCACAGTGCCTCTTGTTTTCAGTCCTGGAAGCTAAAGTAATTTTTTGAAAAAAAAGAAGAAGAAGAAAAGAAGAAGAAGAAGAAGAAGAAGAAGAAGAAGAAGAAGAAGAAGAAGAAGAAGAAGAAGAAGAAGAAGAAGAAGAAGAAGAAGAAGAAGAAGAAGGAGAAGAAGAAGAAGAAGAAGAAGAAGAAGAAGAAGAAGAAGAAGAAGAACGCGAAGAAGAAGAAGAAGAAGAAGGAGAAGAAGAAGAAGAGAAAGTAGAAGAAGAAGAAGAAGAAAAAGAAGAGGAGGAAGAAGAAGAAGAAGAAGAAGATGAATAAGAAGAAGGAGAAGGAGTAGAAGAAGAAAAGGACTTAGAATAAGATAAATAGGGACACAAAAAAGAAAGAAAGAAAAAAAAAACATACTGGCTACAAACAAGAATAATGGCTCAGCAAAAGTCACCTTTGAAAACAGTAGTCTGAGCTGTTACTCTAGTATAAGAATGTGCATCCTTTACAAGAACACTGGTTCTCTGCTGTCGTTATATGATGGCGCAACAAAAATGTTCCTTCTCCACAAAAACGACTGGAAGACGCTCCTGTCACTACCATTAAGCTAAAAAAAAAAAAAAAAAAAAAAAAAATAAAAAAAAATAACTCCTGAGTGATAATGTCAGCAAGCTAGTATGGATGTTAATCATTTCCTTATAGATTGGCACCTATCCTTTTACTATGTCTGCCGCCAGGCTATTTTACCCATCTCCGTAGCATTCATTTGATGAGAAAAAGGATGCAAGTGAACGATATTTTTATTCCGATTCTGAAAGAAGCCGGGGTACTTCTGTCAATAATAATAATGATAATAGTAATAATAATAATAATAATAATAATAATAATAATAATAATAATAATAATAATAATAATAATAATAATAATAATAATAATAATAATAATAATAATAATAATAATAATGATAATAGTAATAATAATAAAAAGAAAAATCTTTGGTGCAGGAAACGAAAGGCCAGCTGAAGGCAGAATAAAACATTTCACATCACACCATCTCCGAGTTTGTGGGAAATTGGTGAGAAATATGCGTCATGATGGTGGTGATGGTGGTCGTTGGTAGGCGGAGGGTGGTAGGTGATGGGTTGTTTTGGTGCTGATGGAGGACAACTAATCCGAGGTTTCTTTTTATTTCCTTTTTCTCATTTTGCTTTGCATGTGAACAGAGAAAAACCTCGGCAAGTATCTCTTTAATGGCGGCAGCGAGGGAAAGTTTTTCTGAATTGGTTCGAAGTGAGGGAAAACTTTATCCCCCTTCGTGTCTCTAGCATTAAAGTTTTGTTGTTGTTACGCTTAATTACAGTTGCGCCTTGTCCTGCAACCGACTCGTTTTGAGGAGCTACCTGAAGAGGAGAAAGCCGAAGTGGAAGTCGACGTCAGAATCTTTAGGCCAATGAATACCCTAACTTTGTTTCCTGCAGGTAAGAGAGTGCAACTTAGTGACGCCAGAGTTGCGGAGGGAACTAGTTGCCGCCTCGGGTTCCTACTAGATTGTCCTCCTTCCTGGGTATATTGTGGTCATGACGATGTGCTTCCTGCACTGGGCTTAATGAATATGTGCGTGATAGCGTATGAGGCAGCCTGGCAAAGTGGACATGTGTTCATCCACTGTATTCACCTTGGTCCTTGGATCACGTGTTGGACTCGTGATCGACAGCTATTTCCTTCCCAGAAGAGAGCTCAGAGCTCGTATGACCGATCTATGGGTAATGCTATGACCTTACACACACGCACACACACACCCAACTCCCCGCCCACGAGAGTCGGAGTAACGACCCGAAGCGCAGCGATACCGAAATAATTTCGGCCCTGGGCAGGGTTCGAACCAGATACTGCCGGCACCACCGTACTGACAGTCCAGTACTCTATCAACCGCGCCCCCGAGTTGCCTAGCTTGTGTTGTTATGTCTGCTTGAGTATTGTGTGGCAGCGGAATCAGGTTTGGCGAATTGTCTTTATAAATCTAGCTTACTTTCGAAATTGTGAACAGGTGTGGAATAGCCAAGAATTCTATTTGGCTTCAGGATAGCCAGAGCTCTGACTGTGACTGTCTATAAGGTCACGTGAGTGTGATTAGGTGAGGACAGCATGTTGTGATGTATTATGCTGTAGTATTGTTCTGTGATTTATCGATGAGTCTGTGTTGGTGAATGGTCTTTCACGTGTTGGTGGCTCATGTGTAGCTGATGTCATCCATTACGTGCTATGCAACTCAAGATGTTCGAGAGAACGCAAAACTCATCTCCACGTGCAGGTGGTCGATGGTCATTGCCTGTGTACATCTAGCAACTGTTACCAAAGCCTTGTCTCGGGTGATCTGTTAACCCATTCAACTCATTCATGCCAGCCGCTTGTTTTGTAGATACGAAAAACCGGATATGGTAATGTACTTTATAAAACACCTATACATATGTATAGTTTTTTCCTCTGTAGTCATGAGAGACACTGAAATGCTTGCATATTCTTCATGCTAGCCCTTGCTATAAACAATTAGATACTATTTTTTTTTTTTTTTTTTTTTTTTTAGATTTCAAAGTATGTCCTTTTTTTCATCATGTCATCTGAGGTTAAAGGGTTTTACGGAATAGCGACCTTATATAGGTCATCCAAATAATTTCTCTCTGCGTTACCCGACACCCGAGCTCTTTGTTACAAAACTTCCTGCGCCTTTTCCTGGGTCACCCTCTTCTCCGAAGCCCTTATAGATACCATAGATCTATTTAAAAAAACGGGTTCTGGGAAGTTTGCAAGAAGTTGGGAATAAAATTGGCTCTATTTGGCTTCCGAAGAGGCCTACAGAATGGAAACTATGTTGACGGTCTATTGTTAGAAAACATGGACATTACAAAGGAGCCAGAGCTACGGTTCCTTCGTTGATGAAGTCTATCAAATGATCCAATAAACATTACTTCGCAGTCTGTATGGTACGGGATGTAATTATCAAAATAAAATCCCAAGGAGTGTAAAATAGTACAAAACAATGAGACTCCAAACAGACCACTAACTTGTGGTAAGAGAATGCGAGAACGAGGAGGAGGAGGAGGAGGAGGAGGAGGAGGAGGACGAGGATGGGGGAAGAGGAAGAGAAAAGCCAAAAGTCGAACCCAAAGGGTAAAATTGCGAATGGTGGAAGCGACGACGACAGGGAGTGGGGGTCGGGGTGGGGTGGGGTGTGGGGTTGTGGGGGGGAGTAAAAATCAGAAGTAAAAAAGATATTAAAGTCCTAAAGACCTAAAGAGACCTTGTCGAGAGAAAGGAGGACGACGAGTGGAGACGCACCAACAAGACCAAGGGGATAACCAGGCGGACCGACTCAAGAACATAATTAGGAGAACTCCCGGAGGGGGGGGGGAGAGAGAGAGAGAGAGAGAGAGAGAGAGAGAGAGAGAGAGAGAGAGAGAGAGAGAGAGAGAGAGAGAGAGAGAGAGAGAGAGAGAGAGAGAGAGAGAGAGAGAGAGAGAGAGAGAGAGAGAGAGAGAGAGAGAGAGAGAGAGAGAGAGAGAGAGAGAGAATAGAGGCGTAGGGATGAGAAGCCGCTCATGAGTTTCATTCTATTTTGTGCCGTTCCTTCTTATTATTTGTTGTTTCTCTCTCAATTTCTATCTATCCCTCCTTCTCTGCCTCTCTCTCCTTTTCTGTCTCCCCGTCTTTGTCTCTCTTTCCGTCTCTGTCTCTCACTTCGTTTCTCTCTTAATCTCCGTCTTTGTCTTTCTCTCCGTTTTTTTTTTCTCTCTCTCTCTCTCCGTCTGTCTCTCTCCCCTTCTCTGTCTCTTTCTTCGTCACTGTCTCTCTCTCCATCTCTTTCTCTCTATCCTTCTATCTCTCTGTCTCTTTCTGTCCGTCTCTGTCTCTCCGTTTCTGTTTCTCTCTCCTTCTTTGTCTCTCCGTCTCTGTCATTCTCTCATTTTCTGTCTCTCTTTCTGTTTCTCTATCTCCTTCCGTCTCTCTCTCTCTCTCTCTCTCTCTCTCTCTCTCTCTCTCTCTCCACCTCTCCCCCTTTCTCTCTCCCTCTCTCTTTCTCTTTCTTTCTCTCTCTCCCTCTCTGTCTCTCTCTTCGTCTCCGTCTCTCCTTCTCTGTCTCTCTCTCCGACTGTTTCTCTCACTCCGCCTTTGTCTCTCCCTCTCTGTCTCTCTCTTCGTCTCCGTCACTGTCTCTCTCCATTTCTGTTGTATAGGGTGGCTAATGAAACGAAATCGAATTGAATATATATATTTTTTAGCACTACAGAGACTAAACGTGCGTTCACTAGAAGGCGAAATCAAGTCTAGCGCGGGAAACATACATGATTCGCCTTGGTCCTCCTTACAAAAAGGCACACAGAAATATACATTAACAATAACAAAATCAGTATACAATACATCTATGATAATTATGCAATTGAAAAATACAGCCACAATTGAACACTTCGTGAGTACAATACATAATACTTGTACAATGTTGTACGCAATTATAATATGTACACAATGGTATCATACCATTAAAATGCTCGGCCACCACCACTCGGTGACCCCACTGAGCAAACGAGAAAAATGAATGACCGAAGCAAGACAAAATGGACAATACATATAGCCTATTCCACACACAGAACAGTGTAATGACAAAAGTGTGGGAAAGAAATTTGTACAGCAGCACACCCTATACATAAACATAACATACAAGATAACATACTCCATACACACCACATTATATAGTAGACATACAAAACTGTGAAGAAATTTTTTACAAGAACATACATAGTTACTATTCTTGCGAATAGTGGAGAGAGACCCTTCCAAAGCAAGGCGACGAACACGAACAGAGTCAGGTTGAGATGAAACCTGAAATCCACACCGGAACTCGAGCTGCACTTGAAGGTCAAATACAATGCTCTCCTACAACAACAGCAGTGTCAGAAAGAATAGGAGAGTTAAAGGGGGGAGGTCTCTTCGAAGGCAACTGAACGACCTGATCATGAATAGGAGGAGAGTCACAAATGGAAACTGACTTATCTGTTGCAGGAATAACAAAATTACACAAAGTCACTACACGGCGACTAGGAGATACATCAATGCCATGTGCTGTAAGAGCATCGATGTTCAAGATGCAATCACAAATAAGTGCAAGACCAGATAACAACAAAAGTGACATGGAAAACTGTAGTATGTAAGGAAAATCTTAAGGGAATGTGAACAGACCCAAGAATAGGCAAGGAGGAACCTTGTACAGAATGCAAACTATTACAACAATGAGATAAAGGGAGATTGTACAAATCCCGGAGAGCATAATAAGCTTTTCTACTTATGAGACTACATTATGCTCCAGTATCTACAGTGACTGAAATAGGTGTATTCTCTGTAAGAAATTGGAAGGTGAGTAACTGAGAAGACTCAGCAGCGATCAAGGGGATGATATGTGACCTAACACTACTGGTCAAACCTTTGGGTTGTGAAACGAGCGCTTGTGAAAATGGGGAGGAGATTATCTAGGTTGATAAGAAGTCTGTTCTAAGTTGCAAAACCTTGAAACACTGATCAATCGAGTGTTTACAATGACCATGGGTATGACAGTAGCTAAGTTTATCCTGCGGATCTACTCTTGAGAGGTCCTGTGTCACATTAGAAGAAACATACGATACGTTCTAATTAACAGGGGACTGCCTTGACGTGTGTACATGAAGCCTACGACGAAAACAAAAATCACTCGAATGACCTGACTTGTTACACAATAGGTAAGTGTGAGTACAGGAGGGGTAAACGTGGAGGAAGGGGAGCTGTGAGTGGGAACTGAAGACTGTGGGTGTGTAGGAGGAGAACTAGGAACATTAGCATGTTGCTGAGCATTGCTAATACACAAGGAACCAGAAGGCACTTCCCTAAGTTTACATGAAAGCCTTGTTGTGAAGGACAGTAGAGTCTCATCTGTCTTATAGCTGAGAGAAGAGGCAGCTCTCCTCTCAAAAGGCGTTAAGAAAAGAATGTTTAAAAGAAACTCCAAAATAAGGTGGAACCTATCCAAAGAGATAGTGCAATGATCAACCCACTCTGAATGGGAGAGAGAATCTAAGGCTTCAACTATAATTTTGCTGGCCTGGGCCTGAGCACAACTATAGTCAAGAATGCTCAATTTAGATGTAAGAACATCAGCCAGGCTAAAATACCATTGAAAGGAATTGCCTACAGGGGTATAAGAATAAGGAAATTAGACCTAAGCTGTTCATAATTGTAATCCAAAGACTTGGGGTCGAGACACGAAGAAGATAACATCTCAGACACCAAAGAGTTAGGCACAAGCTGTGACCTCACGAAAGAGCATTTCTCAGACCCCGTTGAAACATTAGTATTGACAATACAATCTTCGTACTGGCGAAGAAAAACAATGGCTTTATAATGGGGATCATCACCAGAAAATTCAAGAACGGAAGGATCCTGATGTAACAATGTAAAAGTATGAGCCATTGTCTGAGGTGATGTTTGGTTATTGATAAAGGAGGACAGCTTGTGTTTAGTAGACAACGCTAAACAAGACCTTAGAATTTCGGTACCACTGTGTAACATTATTAACGTCAAAAATGAAAATAAATATTATATACATACAATAAGTATTGCGACCGCTTACTAAAACACATGCCCCTTTACAGGAAAGATGAATCGGTCTAGGCTGGCGGTTGTAAAATAATATCCAACATTCGGGAAAACATGAAGAGAAAAAAATCAATAAACAAGAACACCAATTTTATTATAAACAACAAAAGAAAACGTTACCGTCAAGAAATGACGTCACGGTGGAAACAAACATAGCCACCAAGTTATTATTTGAAATTTATACAAAATAATTAATCACAATATTTAAGAAAAAAATTACCTGTATGCTTACGGCAAGAAAATATATATATTCACAATAATGTTAATCAACAATTCAACATAACCAGTGTTTCGGAGATGACGTACTGAAACAGGCAATCTACGCCGGTCAACTCATCATAGAGTCTAGGCTGGAACAGTAATCCTTCCTCATCTGGTCTCCAGATTAACCGCCTTAAGCACAGCAACAACAAGGCAAGCATTCCACCAATGTAGAAGACGATGGTAATAACCAAAGGTTCAAACGAAGCCCGAAAATAGAATCACATTGCGCACATTTCAAATACACTGTTCCTGAGCACCATCACACTAGAAATTCAAAAGTCACTGGTAGGAGCTGTTCCAGAATTATTGGTAAAAATTATCTGGCTGAAAAAAAGACAAAAACAGGAGAGAGAAAGGGGAGAGAAATCATACGTGCCCGCAAGAGAAGTAATGGCCGGCTCCGAGTTCACAATACTTCAAAGTTGCGTTTGGAGTACTTTTTAACACACGAAACAAAATGTTCACACAATAGCAACTATTTTTATACCACTGCCACCAATTTATGTATAGGGTGGCTAATGAAACGAAATCGAATTGAATATATAAATTATTTAGCACTACAGAGACTAAACGTGCGCTCACTAGAAGGCGAAATCAAGACTGGCCGCTTGGGGGACGCTAAGCTCCCGATCTAGCGCGAGAAACAAAACACGTTTCGCCTTGGTTCACCTTACAAAATGGCACACGGAAATATACACTAACAATAACAATAACAATAACAATAACAATAACAATAACAATAACAATAACAATAACAATAACAATAACAATAACAATAACAATAACAATAACAATAACAATAACAATAACAATAACAATAACAATAACAATAACAATAACATTAACAATAACAATAACAATAACAATAACAATAACAAAATCAATGTACAACA
Source organism: Oratosquilla oratoria (assembly GCF_046742065.1). Lineage (NCBI taxonomy): Eukaryota > Metazoa > Arthropoda > Malacostraca > Stomatopoda > Squillidae > Oratosquilla > Oratosquilla oratoria. Next base: position 8,901,926 of record NC_134796.1, on the reverse strand, counting down.
CATCTATGACAATTATGCAATTGAAAGATACAACCACAATTGACCACTTCGCAAATACAATACATAATACTTGTGTACTTTTACAATGTTGTACGCAATTATGATATGTACACAATGGTATAATACCATTACACTGTCTTTCTCTTTGTCTCTGTCCCTCTGTCTTTGTCTCTCTCTATCCGTCTTTGTCTTTCTATCCGTCTTTGTCTCTCTCTTTCTCTGTCTCTGTCTGTCTGTCTATCTGTCTGTCTGTCTGTCTCCCTACTCCCCTCTCTCTCTTTCATTCTCTCTCTCTCTCTCTCTCTGATTCTCTCACTCTCTTATTCTCTTTCTCTTATTCTTTCTCTCTCTCTCTCTCTCTCTCTCTGTTTCTCTGCTTCTCTCTTTCTCTAACTCTCCCACTCTCTCATTCCTCTCTCTCTCTCTCTAAAACTCCCTCTCTCACTCTCACTCACATTCTCTCTTTCGCTATCTCTGTCTCTGTCTGTCTCTCTGTCTCCCTCTGTCTGTCTGTGTCTGTTTCTCTCTCACTCACTCTCTCTCTGTCTCTCTGTCTCTGTCTCTTTCTCTCATTCTCTCTCTGTCTCTCTTCATATCAGTTCCTTTCTCTTCCCTCATTTTGCCCACAATTTATCTTTTTTCTTTTATTTTCTCCCAGTCTTTGTAATGAAACGGGGGAATCCTTCACAGACGGAAATGAGACTGGAGATGGACACGTGCCAAAAGTGGAGAAAATAGAGGGAGAAAAATGTAAATGGAAGGAGAAATATAGAAAGAAAACGGAGGCTGAGTGGGGGTTTGGTCACAGTAATGATGAGAAATGGTGGCGGGAGGGGAGGATTTGGGGGAGGCGGAGAGGAAGGGTGAAGGAGGAGGAGGAGAAAGAGAATAAGGAGGAGGAAGAGGAGGAGGAGGAAGAGGATGAAGATGAAAAGGGTGAGGAGGAAGTGAAGGGGGAGGACGAGGAGTTGTACGAGAAAGACGAGGAGGAGGTGTGGATGGATGACGTGGAGGAGGTGTAGAAGGAGGGTGAGGATGAGGTGTAGGAAGAGGACGAGGAAGAGGATGAGGAAGAAGATGATGATGAGGAAGAGAATGAGGAAGAAGATGAATAGGAAGAGGATGAGGAGGAAGATGATGAAGATGTCTAGGTTTAGGAGGAATAGGATAAGGGGAAGAGAATAAGGAGGAGGAGGGTGAAGTGTAGGAGGAGGAGGAGGATGAGGAGGAGGATGAGGAGGAGGAGGAGGAGGTATAGGAGGAGGACATGGGTGAGGTGTAGGAGGAGGTCGGGGTTGAGGAGAAGGAGGAGGAAGAGGAGGAAGAGGAGGAGGAGAAGGAGGAGAAAGAAAAGGAGGAGGAGGTGGAAGAGTAAGGGAATGAGTTGGAAGTGGAATAGGAGGAGGAAGAGAAAGAGGAGGAGGAGGAGGAGGAGAAAGAGGAGGAGAAAGAAGAAGAGGAGGAGGAGAAAGAAGAAGAGGAGGAGGAGGAGGAGGAAGAGGAGGAGGAGGAGGAGGACGAGAAAGAGGAGGAGAAAGAAGAGGAGGAGGAGGAAGAGGAGGAGGAGGAATTTATTAAGAGAGTGGAATGTGCGTTTGTCTTGGGAGCAAGGAACGTCAAAGTTTGCACGGTGTAAGGAGGATAATTGTCCGAAGAGGAATGGGAAGAAGCTCCGAAGGAGAAGATAAACAAAGGGAATAGAGTTGGAAGGATCAATTTTACTGAATGAATGGAAATAATAAGTAAAGATAAAGAGATAAGAGAAGGGATTACAACGAAGATCCGAGTCTTGTTTAGAGAATCGTCTCAGTTTTGTGATAAAATGACAACAGTGTATGTCTGAGTCTTGATAGAGTTGATGCACCAACGACATTTCTTCTAGGAATAAATAAATTCTAGGATAATTTGTGATTGTTTTTTTCTAAATACAAATATTTGCTGTGGGAAAGTTTTTAAAACCATAATAAGAATTTTATGTTTTTAGTTACAATAAAATCTTAAAGCTTTCTAGAAATTCTCATCAACTCTTGATTATTTTTGCACTTGTTTTCTATTTGCAAAGACTTACCTTGGTAAAATATTTGCATCCCTAAAAACTAAGAGCTTTTTTTAATTTGCATAAAGTTGTTTGACGTGAGGCAGAATTAAGTTCTAGAGGTGTCTTGAAAGTGAATGAAAATGTAAGAGTCAGAACAAATATTTAGACGCAACAGGTAGAAAGTCTGCAAGAGACATTCTGGAGTCTTCTGGACAATTATTTAACACATTAGGGCCTAGTTTTCTTTTGTAAGCTAAAAAAACTAGAATAAAATGATCAGCGATCGTATTTCTAGTCAACTCCTAATTTGTTCTAGGTATCGTAAGGCGATTCTGTTTGATTTAGAAAAACAACGGGGCTGTTAGAAGAAACTAGTAGTTGCAATTCTAATCTGTCTAGTTTGACTTAGCCAAGGTTTGCTAGAGAAAATATAAATTTTCATTCCTTAGAGTGATGAATATAGACAGAATTCATGACGTTGTCATTGAAAAAAAAAAAAAAATGGAAATGGTAAAATAATTTTGATTCAGCGTGACTGAGGAACTATGAACCAGCTGTCCAGCAACATGATCAAAGAAAATATCCGTCAAGTTCAATTGAATCGTAGTGTAGTTGCCAGATGTAGTCATTCACCTCGAATTGAGTTAACGAAATATGATTGCCATTATCCTAACCATATTATAATTGAGTTAGCAATATGCTCACGAGTTTGACCCTTTCTCTGGGAGAAGTGTTTCCTTAGGGTGACTAAAACCACCTTGTAGAAGATAAAAAAGTAGAAATGAATCAGGAAGAGGCAGTGAAAGGAGTTGTACATACTACGCTGTATGATTTGAGTGTGTGTTGACGAAGGGAACACGCTGCGACCTGAGCACACAAGCCTTGACAAACGTGGCCCAACCTATCCTAATCTAATGTCTCTAATTTTACACCACGAGTGTTGCACCTATAACTACTCCTGTTTCGGCTTGCGAAACTCAGGTGTGACCTTCCAACGCCTAATGGACGGCATTTTCTGCAACCTTGACATCTGCGTTTGCTACGTTGGCGATATCCTGATATTCTTCGAGTCCCCTGACCAGCATCTCCAACACCTACTGGTCATCCTCCAACTTTTCCAGGACAACGTTATTGTCGTCTGTTTCAACAAATGCAACTTCGGGAAAAAGTCCGTCCCATTTTTCGGACACCTCATTTCTCCTGACGGCGTTCGTCCCCTTATGAATAAAGTCGCCGCAGTCGACAAGTTCCCCAGACCCACCACCATCAAAATCTTACAGGAATTTATTGGGATGGTCAACTTTTACCACAGCTTCCCCCCTAACATCGCTCAAACGCTGCACCCACTCTACAACGCCCTTCACGGAAAACCGAAGGATCCCCATTAAAGCCCCGCCATGCAAGCTGCCTTTGTCAACGCCAAAAAAGCCCTGGTCCGTGCCACCGCCCTCTTCTTCCCTGCACTAGGTGTCCAGCTACAACTGTCAATGGGCGCAGCGATGTTGTTATAGGGTTTGTACTCGAACAACTCGTTCATGGTACATCTACACCCCTCGGTTTCTTCAGCACGAAACTTTCCAAGTCCGAGCTCAACTACAGCACTTTCGACAGAGAGCTCTTCAGCATCCACTACGCCGTCCGCCACTTCCGCCACTTCCTAGAAGGATCCTCCTTTTTCATCAACAGCATCAACTCCTGGTGGACGTCTTCACAAAGCAGCAGGACGCCTGGTTGCCAAACAGAACCGTCACATCTCCGCCATCGCCGAGTTCAATTGCATCATCAGGCACGTTCCCAATACAAAGAACCATTTCGCCGATGCCCTCTCCCAAATAGCTATCGAAGCAGTTCAGCTCGAACTCGACTACAAAGCCATCGCCAGAGAGCAATGGAAGGATCCTGAGACAATCTCCTACAGGACATGCATCGTATCCCTTAAGTGACAGGACGTTCCCATCCACGACAAGTACACCATCCTCTGCGACATCAGCACCGGCCGCCCGAGACTCATCATCCCAGCTGCCTTCAGATGTCAGGTGTTCAACTTAATACACGGACTGTCACACTCTTCAGAACGCGTCTCTGGGAAGCTCCTGGAGAAGATATTTATCTGGCACAGCATTTCCAAGGATGCAAAGGATTCTGCATCGTCTACCAACAAAACATTATTCATTGTCACACTGAATCAGGCATTGGGCCATTCCATTAGGCCTGACCACGCTTCGCACATATTCATGTCGACGTCGGAAGGCCACCGCTACCTCCTTGCCGCCATGGATAGATCAACCCGTTTGTTGGAGGCCATCCCTATGAAAGACGCTACCGCCTCGTCCTGCATCACAACCTTCTTCAGTGAGTGGATCGCTAGATTCGGCCTGCAAGAGCATATCACTTCAGACCGAGGAACTTGCTTCACGTCGTGGCTGTGGCAGTCCCCCGCTGAACTCCTGGGTACTACAGCCCACCGCACCACCTCCTACAACCCTGCAGCCAACGGCATGGTCGAGCAAACCCGCCGCTTACTCAAAGTATCTTTTATGGCACGTTGCAATAATGACTCCTGGCTGCCCCAACTACTATGGATACTCTTTAGCCTCCGGACAGCCATCAAGTACGACCTCAACGTGTCTACAGCAAAGATGGTCCTCGGCCAGCCTCTCGTCGTGCCCACAGAATTCTTTCATCCACAGGAATCTCCCGAGAGCCTAAAGCAGCTGCGACGAACTGTCGGTAAATTTACTCCATGCGTGCCGACACATCACCGGGAGATTAAGGAATACCTCCCAAAGCATTTCCAAACCTTAACGCACGTTTTCCTGAGAACCGACGCTCACACACCATCGCTCACCCGTCCCTACGCTGGCCCATCTTATCCTTGAGCTGAAGGACAAAACCTTCCGCATCTCTATCTCTGATTGACCAGAATGAGTCTCAATCAGCCTCCTAAGACCAGCATACTTCGGCACTCCACCCACTGAAGTCAAGGCAACTTTAAGAAGGGAGTATTGTACAGACCATGGGGATACGATTTGACCGCATGGGGACGGAGGGAACGCGATGCCACCCGAGCACACGTGGCTTTAACAATCGTGACACACCTTAAACTAATTGAATATAATTATCCCTAATTACGCACCACGAATGTTACCCACGCGGTATATACATCGGCTTCTGGCCGCATTTAAAATCAGTTCAGTTATACCTTATAAATAAAGGAGACGAACTCGCTAACCCTCTTTTCTTCTCACAGTAGAATGATCACCACAGGATCATCCACGTGCCATTGAAAATCTGAGGAGAATTATTTCTTTCTCCTGTGTTCGCGTAGATTGACGGCAAAATCCGAATTGGCATACCTCGTTCGCCGTGCAATTAGGCGATTTCATTTCTGAATGTGTTTCATGGGGCTTCTGCCTTGTGGCCGTCGACGTCAGAGAAACCGATGATAACATAATTGCAGCTGCTGTCATTATCCTGGTCGATCCCGTGCACAAAAAAAAAAAAAAAAAAAAAAAGGATTGGGTGAATCGGACTCGGAGCTGGTTTAGGCGGTTACGTTTGGGTAGGGTAGGTTAGATTAGGTTAGGATAGGGTAATTTGATTAGGATAGATTAGGATTGGTTAGGTTATGACACAGTAGATTAGCATAGGTTAGATGAGATTTGTTTAGCTTAGATTGGGTTGACTTGCATTAAGGTAGGTTAGGGGAGTCATATGAGACGTACAAAGAAAAGAAAAGAGAAGTAAAGCAAAAGGTAAAGGAGGCAAAGAGGAGAGCAGATGTGAAATGGGGTAGGAGTATGACAGAAAATTTTGAAAGTAATAAAAAGATGTTTTGGAAAGAAATTAAGAGAGGAAGAGGAGGCGAATCAAGTAGGGAAGAAAAGGTAAAAGGTACTGATGGAGAGTTGATAATGGAAGAGATGGCAGTGAGGGGAAGATGGGCAGAATATTTTAGGGAGTTGCTGAATGTGAAGGAGGATAGGGAAGGAAAGATAGCTGCAGTGGGAAATACGAAGAAAATGAGAGTGATGAGTGAGGAGAATGGAGGAGAAATAAGGAAGGATGAGGTGAAGGCAGTTGTAAAGATGATGAAAACAAGTTTGGCACCTGGTCTGGATGGATGTCATGCAGAATGTCTGAAAAAGGGAGGTTCAGTGATGGTGGACTGGTTGGTGAGATTATTTAATGTTTGCTGGAGAGAGGGTAGAGTACCGGAGGACTGGAGTAGTGCCTGTATAGTTCCTCTTTACAAGGGAAAAGGGGACAAGTGTGAATGTAGTAATTTCAGAGGGATTAGCCTGTTGAGTGTAGTAGGGAAGGCTTATGGGAGGATCTTAATTGAGAGGATTAGGAGAGGAACAGAAGGAGTAATTGGTGAGGAACAGTGTGGATTTAGGACGGGTAGAGGTTGTGTAGATCAGATCTTTGTGGTAAGACAGATATGTGAGAAAGCTATAGGAAAGGGGAAGGATGTTTTTTGGGCTTTTATGGATCTGGAAAAGGCTTATGATAGGGTAGACAGAAAGGCACTGTGGGAGGTTATGCAGATTTATGGGATAGGAGGAAAGCTTTTGGGAGCTGTCAAGAGTTTTTATGTGAGTAGTAGAGCATGTGTTAGGATTAGAAATGGAGAGAGTGAGTGGTTTGAAGTAAAGGTGGGACTTCGTCAAGGATGCGTTATGTCGCCCTGGCTGTTCAACTTATACATGGATGGGGTGGTGCGAGAGGTGAATGCTAGGGTAGTGAGTCAGGGATTGGAGATGGTTAAAGAAAATGGAGAAAAGTGGGAGGTGAGTCAGCTGTTGTTTGCGGACGACACTGCGCTTGTGGCAGGGTCAGAGGAGGGATTGAGGAAGCTGGTGGCAGAGTTTGGGAGAGTATGTGATAGATGAAAGCTAAAGATAAATGTGGGTAAAAGTAAGGTGATGAGATGTACAAGGGGTGAAAGTGGCAGTAGACTGGAAGTGAACATTAAGGGAGAGCGACTGGAGGAAGTGGATAGTTTTAGATACTTGGGTGCAAGTGTAGCAGGAAAAGGTGGAGTGAAGGTGGAGGTAGAATGTAGATTGAGGGAAGCGAGTAAATGTCTTGGTGGTTTAAAGAGTGTAATGAGAAATAGACATTTGGGAATGGATGCGAAGAGGAGACTGTATGAAGGAGTGATTGTGCCAACAGCACTGTATGGGGCAGAAACGTGGAACATAAGAGAAGAAGAGAGAAGGAGTTTGAATGTGTTTGAGATGAGGTGTCTGAGAAGTATGGTGGGGGTTACTAGGCTGGATAGAGTGAGAAATGAGGAGGTGAGGAGGAGAACAGGGGTGAAAAAGGATTTGGGAGATAGGGTTGATGAAAGAATATTAGGATGGTTTGGACACATGGAAAGAATGAGTGAAGAAAGACTAGTAAAAGAGGTATGGAAGGCAGATGTGGAGGGAGTGAACATGAGGGGACGTCCTAGGATGAGGTGGATGGATGGGGTGAAGGGGGCTTTGGGGAAGAGGGGAATGTCTGTTGAGGAAGGAAGGGAGAGGACGGAAGACAGAGGTGAGTGGAGAATGCTTGTATATGGATGATGTTGTGACTGCATGAGGAGGAATGGGCGGGTGGGTGGGGGGTGGGGTAGTATGTGTGAGTAAATTTTGACGCAGCCCGAAGGGATTTCTCCCCGTCCTCGCCTTATATGCAAAGGGGGACGGAGAGGGGGGGTCGCCGATTAAATGAAGCGGCCTTGCTGTGGATGTACTGTGTCTTGCGACACTGCTTCTGACACAGGGCGGTGGGCAGGGTGCAGGGATGACCCGTCATCCAGGAGGTGCTCAGATGAGAGGAAGGGTGGGAGGGGTGTGGAGTGTATTTAGGGATGAAATGGGTGGGAGTGTTTTTATGCCTTTCCCTTTTTGGCTACCTCCCTTGGAAGGGGGAAAAAGCCTTGGTATATGTATGTATGTATGTAGATTAAATTAGATTAGGTTACATTACGCTAGGTTAGGATAGCACTGGCATTCATCAATGTCTCCTGAAAGGCGGGGCAATTCCATGCGGAATGGAAAAAGGCGGATGTGGTCCCGATTCCCAAGCCCAGGGACCCACATGGCCACAGGCCCAGATCCCTCACGTCCTGCACTGGCAAGACCGCTGAGCGGGTGGTCCTCAATCGTCTCCTGTGATGGACGGAACCCTCCCATCACAATGTGTATTGTTTTAGAAAAAGAATGGCAGCGACGGACTGTGTGGTAACCCTTATTGGATTAGTCGGTAGTCGGCCTGCAATGGTGGTGTTTCCGGATCTGGAAAAAACAATAGAACTAGCAAGAGCTTCTGCCATTCTTGCATCCTTGTTTACTAAGGGTGCCCAAGGCAGAATATTGACCTAGACAACAGACTACATCAGGGACAAACCAGCAAGAGTGCTCTTCCAGAGATACCTATCCTCATACCACAGGGTGGAAAATGGACCCGGCAAGGGGACGTTCCTAGTCTTACTCTCTTCAACATGCTCATAGAAACCTGGTTCTCCTTGATCTAAGGGAGGATATTCGTCTCCTATGTTATGCTGACCATTCCGTGTTGGTGGTCACTGGGGGTGACTGCCTCTTACTCAGGGCTCAGAGAGCACTTAATCGCCTCTCCCAGGAATGTGGAAGGCTGAGACAGAAGATCTCAACAGCCAAGACCAGAGCAATGAGTCTGAGGACGCGGAAGCAGTACCACCATCTTACTCTCTAAGGCGACATCCTCCCTTAGGTGCTTACCTATCAATACTAGACTTTTCTTTGCTCCAGAGATCAGGTACTTCCGGGAGACCACGATGACGAGATCAAATCTCCTTAGAGCCATGGCGAGACCCCGGTTAGGTGACCGTGCTATGGAGAGTGAGAGACGGAGGCTCTATTCTTCAGACGAAGATTCCTGCCATATCCAAGGCCCTGGACCAAGTTCTCTCTGACGGGCAGGTGGCAGTCATGAGCCACAGACTCGAGGGGTGCTATCGACAACATTCAGTCCGCAAGGACAACGGATGACGTCTAACTAAGGACATTATTCCAGCACTCACTGCATTTGTTGGACCAACATGGAAGGTCTGTAACATTTCACTAGATCGCCAGTCACATTGGAATTCCAGAAAACACTATTGCGGATGCTGCTGCCAAGGCAGCGACGAGGTTCAGCATAATCATGTGTTAGCGTGGTATGTTGTATATCATACCATTATTATTGTACATTGTACATGTGTGTTGCTTATTTGGGGAATTATATGTTTCCCTCTCTTTATAAAATTGTCATATGTTTTGTTGTTAGTTGTTTTATCATTTATTGTAATTATGTGTAATCATTGTGTATAATTGTAAGTATATTGGATATCGCAAATGCGATGTACGTCTTTTCGCGCCAAATGGCAGCTTGGCGTCAGTTCGGAGCCAGCTCTCTTTGTATTCACACGCATTAGTTGTCAGTGGTATCAGTGATTACAGTGTACTTTCCACTATTTGACTTTCATTTCTTGTAGCCACCCGGCACAATCACACTGTCCCTGTAACCAACCACGTTACAACACTACCACTCGGAAAACTTCATACACCAACATACGAACGAACGCCTATTAACAACCTAAAGCAAACTCTCCATCACATGATGAGGTCAGGGGATAATAAGAGCTAGTAGCCAATTACATTATCTCTAACGCACACTTATACCGCACCCCCAAATAAACCCGAACACAAATGAAATAACAAGAAATAAACACATAATAGAACTAACCATTTAATAATATAACCTAAGTTTAAAGTTTACATTTGCATAACAAATTTGTATAACAAATAATGTTGAAGCTGTCTACTCCCCTCCCAAATGCTGATTTCAGTGAATACGTGGTACATTAACCACAACGAGGCCGGGGAGCGACAGTTGCGAGGTGACGTAGGTCTTGTTTGGACCTACGCAAGTGTTTTCTTTCCTAATATAAGACAATACGAATTCGTGTGTTTGGAAGTTTCCATAAGATGGGAATTGAATACCCAACCACATCAACTACAGTCCTTGACACCCGTGATCACACGGACCAAGGGCCTTACCATCAAGAAAATCAGATTAATAGCCAGGGCAATTCACAGCAGCACTGTAGTACTACCTCGTCACTAGGCACGAGGCACGAGGCATCTGCCTCCGGGTAGAGGGGTGGAATCTACAGTCCACAGGATCCACTTAGGGTATCGCTTAGGGTGGCAAGTGCAACGAGTGGGAAGACACAATCACGAATGCTGTAAACTCTGTGGGACCGAAGTGCAACAGCCCCTCCACCATAGCCTGCTAGAGTGTAGGACTCAACCCGCCACTAACGACGTCAGTGGTGGCGTGGCACCTCAAAATCACGCCTTCCAAGGCAACCCTCAGCTTTTGGGGACACACTCTACCTCTGGCGCTGACTGTGGTTGAGGGGTAACCCCCCCCCCCCTTACCCTGAGATCAGGGTGCCACCGCTAAGAAGAGTGGCATCGTATGGACAACAAACCGTGTATATAAACAGTTCTGGACAACCTGCAAGTTTGGGGTCCAATTGGGTACTAGCCCCGCAAACCAAGAAGAACGCGAAGAAGAAGAACGCAAAGAAGAAGAACGCGAAGAAGAAGAAAAAGAACGCAAAGAAGAAGAAGAAGAACGAGAAGAAGAAGAACGCTAAGAAGAAGAACGCGAAGAAGAAGAACGCGAAGAAGAAGAAGAACGCGAAGAAGAAGAAGAACGCGAAGAAGAAGAAGAAGAACACGAAGAAGAAGAAGAAGAAGAAGAAGAAGAAGAAGAAGAAGAAGAAGAAGAAGAAGAAGAAGAAGAAGAAGAAGAAGAAGAAGAAGAAGAAGAAGAAGAAGAAGAAGAAGAAGAACGCGAAGAAGAAGAAGAACGCGAAGAAGAAGAAGAACGCGAAGAAGAAGAAAGACGCGAAGAAGAAGAAGAACGCGAAGAAGAAGAAGAACGCGAAGAAGAAGAAGAAGAACGCGAAGAAGAAGAAGAAGAAGAAGAAGAAGAAGAAGAAGAAGAAGAAGAAGAAGAAGAACGCGAAGAAGAAGAAGAACGCGAAGAAGAAGAAGAAGAAGAACGCGAAGAAGAAGAAGAAGAAGAACGCGAAGAAGAAGAAGAAGAAGAAGAAGAAGAAGAAGAAGAAGAAGAAGAAGAAGAAGAAGAAGAAGAAGAAGAAGAAGAAGAAGAAGAAGAAGAACGCGAAGAAGAAGAGGAACGCGAAGAAGAAGAAGAAGAAGAAGAAGAAGAAGAAGAAGAAGAAGAAGAAGAAGAAGAAGAAGAAGAAGAAGAAGAAGAAGAAGAAGAAGAAGAAGAAGAAGAACGCGAAGAAGAAGAAGAAGAAGAAGAAGAAGAAGAACGCGAAGTATAGCAGTGATATTTCTAACCCTAGGGCTCCCATACAAGGAATCCCTTTAGTAAGCTTATACAGGAACGCTGTGACATCCCCCAACCAGACCTAAAGACCTCTTCTTCAAGATCCAGGACCCAGTCCAGAAACCGAGTGTCACCCAACAGGCTGCACACTTAATGGGAATGAAGAATGATGGAGACTTTCCAACTGCTACCTGTATATATATAATTCTCTAAACTGAATCAAATAGTCTGGAATGAGTCAGAAGTCACTGAATCAGAAGGTCTTAGAGTTGAGATAGTGGGCCTACTGTGACTGTCGAGTGCCCAGTTACTCTCTGGATAATCATGAGAGCACTATCATCATTTTGGACATTGTGAGGCAGCTCAATCAATTAGTAAGACTTGTAAAGGACGCAAAGACTTTGGATTGATTACAAAGGGGATCCATAAATAAAAATTGCATAACTGATATCTATCAGGAGATATGAACTGGCAAGAAGTCTTACATTACGAGAATAATTTTTTTGTTTGAATTAGCTCCCCCCCAAAAAAAACAAAACAAAAAAAAACACGCAGTGACACTCCCGAGCAACAGGTTGGAAATGACTACCTTTAGAGGCCTAATTGAGAGAGTTTAGCCCTTGTACCCTCAGCAAATGACGTCATAAAGTTTATCGAGGTCGTCATCGGACGGAAGAGATTAAACTCGTCACCGAAACTGGTTGTAAAATTTCCTTCAAGAAAATTCGCTTTGCGAAAAACGGACGCGGGTCAACGTTCAAATAAAGAAAATCTTCTCCTGGGCTAAGCTACTAATTCTTTGACATCTTGGACAGATTTCTCTTGTTTGAATAAAATTTATGAAAGTGGCAGTTGCCGACAATTCCCCTAATACCCATGACCAGTAAAATTTTAAATATTTAAACCACCCTTTGTGGACATTTCGCCCACGGACGTTTGGGCCAGCATTCTCATCCTTTCCCAGTTTTCCATCCTCCCCCTTCTCCTCCTCCTCTCCTCCTCCTCCTCTTCCTTCCCCCCCTTCTTCTTTTCTCTCCCCGTTCCCTCCTTTCCCCTTATTTAATCTCAAGCATTTGTATCTCAACTTGTACTTGAAAAAGCTGTAATAAGCGAAACGTCGTACAAATAAAGGCTCCGTCCTCATATGGTGTTTAACTCTTGAATAAAATCCCCTTACTGCAGACGGAATACGCACAACTCAAATACTCAAACCAAAGGATTAATCAACGAAATAGACATAATCCTTTAAGGCTTCCTTCAGCTAACGAAACCCCATGGCATTAGCTCAAGTAAACTTAGAGTAAATTATTCGCTTTTTACATGTCGGAACAAAATTTTGAGCTCTCTCCTCAGGCTTCCTCATACAGTATTCTTATCCTCGAAACGACTGCTCAGTTCAGCGTCAGTCAAAAAACAAGCAAGTCTTGGGACAAGAGTCCAGTTTTCCAGAAACGTCGAAGATTTTGCTATTATTCAGTGGCCCACAATGTCCTGAGGACAAGAGAGACAGAGAGAGAGAAAGAGAGAGAGAGAGAGAGAGAGAGAGAGAGAGAGAGAGAGAGAGAGAGAGAGAGAGAGAGAGAGAGAGAGAGAGAGAGAGAGAGAGAGAGAGAGAGAGAGAGAGAGAGAGAGAGAGAGAGAGAGAGAGAGAGAGAGAGAGAGAGAGAGAGAGAGAGAGAGAGAGAGAGAGAGAGAGAGAGAGAGAGAGAGAGAGAGAGAGAGGAGAGAAGAAGAGAGGAATAGAGGGAAAAAGAGAGGAAGAGGGAGGAAGAGGGAAGAGGAGGGAGGAAGAGGGAGAAAGAGAGAGGAAGAGGGAGAAAGAGGGAGAAAGAAGGAGAAAGAGGGAGGAAGAGGGAGGAAAAGAGCGGAAGTTGGTAGAAAAGGGAGGAAGAGGGAGAAAGAGGGAGGAAGAGGGAGGAGGAGGGAGGAAGAGAGAGGAAGAGGGAGGAAGAGGGATGAAGAGGGAGGAAG
>NC_134796.1:8876030-8881030 GCF_046742065.1 Oratosquilla oratoria | reverse complement strand
GTGGAGGAGGAGAAGGAGGAGGAGGTGGGAAGGCAGAGGATGAGGAGAAGAGTTAAAAAATGAGGAGGAGGAGGAGGAGGAGAAGGAGGAGGAGTAAGAGGAGGTGAACAAAGAGGCGACACAGAAGGTAGGAAAAACTTTGTGGCAGGTTGAAAAGGCAAAGAGGGACTAACTGACAGAGGAGATGGTGGAAGAGGAAGAGGAGGCGGAGAAAGACAATAAGAAATAAAAAAGAGAAGGAGGAAGAGGAGGAGAAATGGAAGGAAGAGTAGGGAAAGAAGGAGGAAGAATAGGAAAAAGAAGAGGGGAAGGAGGAGAAGGAGGAGGAGAAGGAAGAAGAGGAGGCATAGGAAGAAGAGGAATACGAGGAACAGAAGGTGGAGGAGAGAAAGGAAGAGGAGTAGGGGAAGAAAGCGAAGGAGGAGAAGGAGTAGAGGAAGAATAGACGTGGATGAGGAAGAACAGGAGGATGAAGGGAAGGGAGACCAAAGAAAGAGGAAAAATGGGAATAGGAGGAGTAGAAGTAGGAGGAGAAGAAGGAGAAAGAGGAAGATGAAAAGTAGGAGGAGGAGGAGGAGGAGAAAGAGGAGGAGGAGAGGGAGGAGGAAGAGAAGCAGTAGGAGGAAGAATAGGAAGTGGAGGAATAGTAAGAGGATGAAGAAGAGAAGGAAGAAAAGGAAGGGAAAGACTGAAAGAGGAGGAGGAGAAAAAGTGGAGAAGAAAGTGAAGGAGGAAGAGCAGGAGGAGGGGGAGGAGGAGAAGAAGGAGGAGGAGATGAAGGAGGAGGAGGAGGAGGTGTAGAAGGAGAAGGAGGAGGAGGAGGAGGAGGAGAAGGAGAAGGAGGAGGAAGAATAGGAGGTAAAGATCTAGAAGGGGTAAAGAGAAGTTATCTAGAGCAACTCAGACGCCTGCCCCTTCCAGAACCCTTGAAATAATTTTCATGTCGTCGGAAATTTCTTTCTTTCTCTTTTCATAAACTGGAAGCTCACAAGACAAACGTAATGTATTCTTTTTGATAACTGGCTAAAGCAGGATAGAAAATGAAATGAAATAAAGTAAATACATAAACAATTAAATGAATAAACGAATAGATAAATGAATGAGCTAATGATAGTGTTTGTTCTCAAGTTTATTGACAATGAAACAATGTATACAAATATAAAGTTAAACATAACTGACTCAAAAATGCCTTTACCCTTATTTAGCTTAATTTATTATAACTCCTTACCAGGAACCTGGAACCTTTTCTCGCGGAACTTTCGAGTTCCGGGAAACCCCGGTCGAGAAATGGTGTTCCGGAGGATAGGACAGAGGTACGTGGATAGACGGTCAGGGGAAGGCAGATTCTGGTAGCGAGAGAAGACTAATTCTGGAACGAGCACAGGCAATAGGAAGAGGCGGCGAGTAGATTCAGAATGAAGCTGTTAGATACATTGTGTCAGTAAGAGGGGGAAGGAGGAAGAGGAGAAACTGGAAGAGGAGGAAAAAGAGGAAGGAAGAAGGAGAAAAAGTGTGGTGCAAACAAGGTCATCATATTAAAACAACAGGGCAGGACTCGCAGTAATAGTTATAAACTGGACAAATTTAGATTTAAAAAGGAAATAGGCAAGAATTGGTTTACTAATAGGGTGGTCGACGAATGGAATAAACTTGGTAACCATGTAGTAAGCGCTGAAACTATCATTTGTTTTAAGAAACGATTAGACAGCTTTATGGATGGGGATGACAGGTGGTGAGGGATACGGAGCTGCCTAGTGTAGGCCTCATGGTCTCTTGCAGTCTCCTTCATTCTTATGTTCTTGTGGTAGTGGTGGTGGCGAAATTAGTGTTGGTGTTAATAATGTCTTGCGACACTGCCTCTGACCCGGAGCAGTGGACAGGATGCAGGGATGACCCGTCATCCAGGAGGTGCCAAGATAAGAGGGAGGGAGGAGGGTGTAGGGGAGTGGAATATATAGGAAATGGAATGGGTGGGAGTGGTTTCTATGCCTTTTGCTTTTTGGCTACCCCCCGTGTAAGGGGGAAAAAGCCTTTGGTATATGTATGTATGTATGTTAATAATAATACTGCAAGTACCGGTGGTGGTAGAAATAGTAGCAGTGGCAATACCAGTAGCAGTCCACGATGAAGGTAAGACGGTCCGCTACAAAAGAAGGGGCCATGGAGGGTGAAAGAGGAAGAGGAAGACTTGCAGTCTATTAATATAGAAAATCTTTTTCTTATCAAACGGAAAAGGAGGCCGACGTGTTTAAGAATAAAGAACCGCAATATTATACAGAATCAGAGAGAGAGAGGCCATTTCCCAGTGCTGAGTTCCTACGACGGAGACCGGTAGATGGCGAAGGACGAGGGCAAGGGAGAGGGAGCGGAGGAGGAGGAGGAGGAGGACGAAAGGGATGAGACGGGAAATGAGAAGTGTAGGGAAAGAGTTGGACAAGTGGCGTTGGTCGGAACCAGCACACCACCTCAGCAGACAAACAAGAGACTTAAAGAAGACAAGAAATCTGCGGAAGAAAGCGAAGGAAAGATTTTTTGGCGAATGGAAGGGGACGAAGGTGAGAAATATCCAATTTGATAAAGGAGGAGAATTGGGAAACATGGGAGTGGAATTTCGAGAGTACATGAATTCTACAATACGGAGTGCACAACACGGCGACCCGGAAAAGCAAAGTAAATGATAAAAGATACGAGATATTAGCGGTGGTAAGAGCCCAGAAAAAAGGAGAAAAACGGAAAGAAAAAAAGAAAAAAAAAGAAAAAAAAGAAGAAGAAAAGAAAAGACGAAGTTGTGGCTGAGAGGAAGGTTCAGTGGCGATATGAGGAAAAATAGCGAAGGTCCAAGAAAATCCAGATGTAATGACAGTGGAAGCTTACGACCGAAAGAAAAGAAGACTGGAAAAAGTAAGGGTGAGGGGTAAGGGGAAGATAAGACAAAAGGGCTCAGAAGAAATGAGAGGACGAAGAGGAGGTGGGTGGCGATGGTTGGGAGGAAAGAAGTAGTGGGGAAGAGTTAGAGGGAGGAAAAAGGCTGCAGCTGGTATTATTATTATTATTATTATTATCATTATTATTATTATTATTATTATTATTATTATTATTATTATTATTATTATTATTATTATTATTATTATTATTATTATTATTATTATTATTATTATTATTATTATTATTATTATTATTATTATTATTATTATTATTATTATTATTATTATTATTATTATTATTATTATTATTATTATTATTATTATTATTATTATTATTATTATTATAATTATTATTAATATTATTATTATTATTATTATTATTATTATTATTATTATTATTATTATTATTATTATTATTATTATTATTATTATTATTATTATTATTATTATTATTATTATTATTATTATTATTATTACTATTATTATTACTATTATTATTATTATTATTATTATTATTATTATTATTATTATTATTATTATTATTATTATTATTATTATTATTATTATTATTATTATTATTATTATTATTATTATTATTATTATTATTATTATTATTATTATTATTATTATTATTATTATTATTATTATCATTATCATCATTATCATTATTATTATTAGTATTATTATTATTATTATTATTATTATTATTATTATTATTATTATTATTATTATTACTATTATTATTATTATTATTATTATTATTATTATTATTATTATTATTATTATTATTATTATTATTATTATTATTATTATTATTATTATTATTATTATTATTATTATTATTATTATTATTATTATTATTATTATTATTATTATTATTATTATCATTATTATTATTATTATTATTATTATTATTATTATTATTGTTATTATTATTATTATTATTATTATTATTATTATTATTATTATTATTATTATTATTATTATTATTATTATTATTATTATTATTATTATTATTATTATTATTATTATTATTATTATTATTATTATTATTATTATTATGATGATGATGATGATGATGATGATGATGATGATGATGATGATGATGATGGTGATGATGATGATGATGATGATGATGATGATGATGATGATGATGATGATGATGATGATGATGATGATGATGATGATGATGATGATGATGATGATGATGATGATGATGATGATGATGATGATGATGATGATGATGATGATGATGATGATGATGATGATGATGATGATGATGATGATGATGATGATGATGATGATGATGGATGGATGGGGTAGTGCGAGAGGTGAATGCAAGGGTAGTGGGTCAGGGATTGGAGATGGTTAAAGAAAATGGAGAAAAGTGGGAGGTGAGCCAGCTGTTGTTTGCGGACGACACTGCGCTTGTGGCAGGGTCGGAGGAAGGATTGAGGAAGCTGGTGGCAGAGTTTGGGAGAGTATGTGATAGAAGAAAGCTAAAGATAAATGTGGGTAAAAGTAAGGTGATGAGATGTACAAGGGGTGAAAGTGGCAGTAGACTGGAAGTGAACATTAAGGGAGAGCGACTGGAGGAAGTGGATAGTTTTAGATACTTGGGTGCAAGTGTAGCAGGAAAAGGTGGAGTGAAGGTGGAGGTAGAATGTAGATTGAGAGAAGCGAGTAAATGCCTTGGTGGATTAAAGAGTGTAATGAGGAATAGACATTTAGGAATGGATGCGAAGAGGAGACTGTATGAAGGAGTGATTGTGCCAACAGCACTGTACGGGGCAGAAACGTGGAACATAAGAGAAGAAGAGAGGAGGAGTTTGAATGTGTTTGAGATGAGGTGTCTGAGAAGTATGGTGGGGGTTACTAGGCTGGATAGAGTGAGAAACGAGGAGGTGAAGAGGAGTACAGGGGTGAAAAAGGAGCTGGGAGATAGGGTTGATGAAAGAATATTAGGATGGTTTGGACACATGGAAAGAATGAGTGAAGAAAGACTAGTAAAAGAGGTATGGAAGGCAAATGTGGGGGGAGTGAACATGAGGGGACGTCCTAGGATGAGGTGGATGG
>NC_134796.1:8861030-8863530 GCF_046742065.1 Oratosquilla oratoria | reverse complement strand
TCATGAAGAGATAGGTTATTAGGCCAGAAACATAAAACATCGTCTACATATCTGAACCAAATAACTTTTTCATCTTTAATAGTTGGTAATAAATATTTTTCAAAATATTTCATGTAGATGTTAGCTAAAACCGGTGAAAGAGGATTTCCCATAGCCATCCCGAAGGTTTGTGTGTAATATTTCCCCTCAAAGACAAAAGAAAAATTATTTACACACAGACTTATCAATTTTATAAAAAAAATATTACAAAGGATACCATCAATACTGTTACCTACAATATTTGGGAGAAAGGTTAAAACATTTTGAATTGGGACAGACAGACAGACAGACAGACACACACACACACACACACACACACACACACACACACACACACACACACACACACACACACACACACACACACACACACACACACACACACACACACACACACACACACACACACACACACACACACACACACACACACACACACACACACACACACACACACACACACACACACACACACACACACACACACACACACACACACACACACACACACACACACACATATATATATATATATATACATACATACATTCATAAGTAAAAAGAAAGAAAGAGGATGATAGAAGTATAGGAAAATGGAAAAAGGCCGTTTAGATAGGCAATAGAAGTGTAGGCAGACACAACAACAAAGGTTGACGTACAAATAGACACTTGAAAGAACGACAATCACTAAAAAGAATGAATAAGTCAGTTACTGCTTCTTCTTGCTTCCACTTCTCTGAGCAGTTCTTCCACTTTCCTTTTCCTTACCCTGCCATATCTCTCCTTTTACCCTCCTCTTCCCTCTCCACTGTTCTGATCTACATTCCTCTTCCCTCCCCTCACCTCCCTTATTTTCCCCTCACAGTCTCCCCTTCTTCGGGAGAGGCAACAGAAAATTTTGCGTCGGTTGTTTCACATTGTTTCAAGGCTTTGTTATTTTTGGCCCCTTTGTACTTGGGTTCTGTTTTTCTTCCTAATCAACTTGATCCCACAATGCTCATATTAACTTCACCTGTTTCTTCATTTACAGCGGTTCTGTGTTTTTTTTTGTGTGATAATGTTTCCAATTATACTTTGTCCGTTTTTTACACCATCTGTCTTTCATTTTTATCGGTTTTGATATCTTTGCATCTAGGCTTATTACGTTTCTTAATATGGCTACCCAGACTCTTTCCTATCCCTCTTCTCTCCATCCAGGGTTAAATTGTATTTCAGTTAATGCTCTCAGGAATGTCTTCGCCCTTAAAGAATTTGTTTTGATTAACGTCGGACGCTTTTTATTCAGTTGGGAGAAATATCCTATAAGAACTGATACAGTACAATTTTTTTCTTTATCGTCATTTATCATGTAGATGCCTTCTTGTCTAATCATTTGTATTCTCTACGTAGATTTATTTTTAGTTTTAGTTTTTCTTCATTCTACTTCTTTATTTGTCTATAAGTCTTTATTACTACAAAATCAGTCATTACCGCCAGGATGTAATAGGTTATCATATTTGACAAGATACACCATCAAACTGAAACTTAAAAAAAAAAAAAAATCTTTCTCTGGTAAAGGAAACGAATCGAATTTGAAATATTTCTAAGTTTCTGAAACTTAAAAAAAAAAACTTTCTTTGGTAAAGGAAATAAATCGAATTTGAAATATTTCTAAGTTTCCCCCTTCTCTTGTGGTTTTGGAAACCGTTGTTATTGGTCAACACGTGACAGCCGCTTGAATATTTCTTCCTTTTTTACCTTCTCCATCTTTCCTCCTCATTCCAAATGGCCAAACTTCTCTGCCTTTCACTCTTCCACCAATCACGCTATGACACTCACCAGGACAAAGTGTATAGAGAGCTACACATTATTTTTTTTTTTTTTTTTTTTTTTTTTTTTTTGCATCCGACCTAGATATGGATCAAAAGGTCTCCTGTCGGCATGCTCCGTCTTTGTAATCCTTTGTAATCCTTTATAAGAGAACCGACTATTTTCTCTTCGCCTCCAAAGTTGCTCTAGTTGGCTGAGTGACAGAAGAGCCACATCGAAGTTCAGGTTCTTCGTCTAACTTTGATTGATATCGTGAGTCGTCAGCCAAATATGTGGATGAACGAGGCTCAAACAAAGATGCAAAGGGAAGGAAGGAGTGGCGAAAGCAGGCGATCCAACTTTGGCTTCAACTTTGCTGGTCTTAGACCAAGATATACCGAGGTTTTCCTCCGAGAACTCGCCCTTGATGATATTACTACTGATGAAACCCCAAAAAATCTCCCTGCGTCTTATCAGGTAATGCATTTGTCTGGCATTTGAAGATATTGCATGGGGGAGACGAGTTCGAGCTGCTTAGTTCGATCCTTCCAAAGAAAATAGAGAAAAAAAAAAGAGAAAAAAAAAATATATATATATACATATATTTTATATATACACACACACACACACACACACACACACACACACACACACACACACACACACACACACA